>NC_141828.1:2452500-2507500 GCF_982586985.1 Callionymus lyra
CTCGAGCTGCTGAGACCGGCGTGTGAACCGAGGCGACGGCGAGTTACCTTCAGGAAAACTGTAGACATTTATTTGTACTTTCAACTGCCGTCAGTTAAACACAGTATTGTTTCGACCAATCAGCTGTCTCTGAATAGATCAGTGTGTAGAAAGGCATCATGGGAGTTCAGTGTTTTGTTGCACCATAAGTGAGGTGTGTGTTCATGACGTGAAGTTAACGTTGAGTATTCATGACAGTAGTACTGCGACTCCTGTGTAATAAACAAAGAAGAAACGATTGTTTAATGAAACACGTCTGACGCGTCGATACTGTTGGAAAACAACGGAAAAAAGATCAACAAACATCTTCAGCGACAAAATGTTTCGCTTTTATAATGTATTTGTTTCTCTCTGGCAGGATTTGAAGTACATGGTAAAAATGTTTCTGTAAATACATCAGAGCGTGAAGTATCTTCTGTCGTCACCAGAGAAGAAGAAACAAAAGCGACTCGTCACGTGAAAGTTTAAACTGAAGGAAAGAAAACTTGTTCAACACAAAAGTATGTATTTCACGACTTTAAGATAAAAAAATCATATTTTTAGTCAAGATTGTGTTTGAAATGTGTTTCCTAAGCATCTTAACAGTAATATTAGTTTCTATTACGTATTACTCCCTATTACTAGGCTCTCTAGTATTAATGGACTACAAAATACAACTGTGCCTTGTGGAAAAATACTACAGATACTTGTGGAGTAATACTACTGGGTCTCGCAGATTAATACTACTGAGCCTTGTGTAGTAATACTACTGGGTCTTGTGGAGTAATACTACTGGGCCTTTTTGGAGTAATTCTACTGAGCCTTGTGGAGTAATACTACTGGGTCTGGCAGAGTAATACTACTGGGCCTTGTGGAGTAATACTACTGAGCCTTGTGAAATAATACTACTGTGTCTTGTGGAGTAATAGTACTGATCTTTGTGGAGTAATACTACTGGGCCTTTTTGGAGTAATTCTACTGAGCCTTGTGGAGTAATACTACTAGGTCTTGTGGAGTAATACTACTAGGTCTTGTGGAGTAATAGTACTGAGCTTTGTGGAGTAATACTACTGAGCCTTGTGGAGTAACACTACTGGGTCTTGTTGAGTAATACTACTGGGTCTAGCAGAATAATACTACTGAGCCTTGTGGAGTAATACTACTGGGCTTGTGGAGTAATACTACTGAGCCTTGTGGAGTAATACTACTGAGCCTTGTGAAGTAATACTACTGGGTCTTGTGGAGTAATACTACTGATCTTTGTGGAGTAATACTACTGGCCCCTTTTGGAGTAATTCTACTGAGCCTTGTGGAGTAATACTACTAGGTCTTGTGGAGTAATAGTACTGGGCCTTGTGTAGTAATAGTACTGGGTCTTGTGTAGTAATAGTACTGGGTCTTGTGTAGTAATAGTACTGGGTCTTGTGGAGTAATAGTACTGGGTCTTGTGTAGTAATAGTACTGGGTCTTGTGTAGTAATAGTACTGGGTCTTGTGTAGTAATAGTACTGGGTCTTGTGGAGTAATAGTACTGGGTCTTGTGTAGTAATAGTACTGGGTCTTGTGTAGTAATAGTACTAGGTCTTGTGGAGTAATAGTACTGGGCCTTGTGTAGTAATAGTACTGGCTCTCGTGTAGTAATACCACAGAGTCTCAGAGTAATACTCAATAATAAGCCATAAATGAATCTCTCAAAAGCTCGAGCTGCAAACTCAACACAATTGCTCGGGAACAACTTTGGATGAAACTTTGCTCTCAGCAGATTTGCCTGATTAAAAAGATACAGGCATGAAATATAAATAAGCTGCTGCTCTGACGCCGGTCCATGAAGACATGAAGCCTCGTCCTCTGCCCGGCTGTGAATGTTTAATGCGAGCGCCAAGATAAAAAACATGCTGCCTCACAGTGAATGGTGAGCCAGCAGGGCCACGTAAAAAGAGTCTGAAACTTTCCACGCTGGCATCGCGGCGGTGCTTCACTCGCCTTCCAGGACGGAGGGAGCGCGGCTTTAACGGCGTCCGACAGAAGGGTCTCTGCCGGCCCTCGCCAGCGCCAGTCATTCCGAGTCCCGCGCTCTTTACGACTCCCTCTGCTCCTTTCTTTGGAATATGAAAACATCAGCATATGGCGGCCGACAGCACCGAGGCTAAAGAGTCCATTTCCCCGAAGCCACATTGGGACGGGGGTGACATTCACGTCCGCCGCCGCCACCCGGGACGCCACGGCGCCGGACAGATGGCGGCGTGCGAGGTGTGGCCGGTGGACCGTCGGGCGACGCGTCGCTCTCCATCACGGAGCGTCACGCGGCGACCAGGACGTGGAAATCTGTCGGTCGGCTGCCAACGGATCCGGTTCCTCCGAGCGCTCTTAAAAACCCGATGTTCCACGCCCATGAATTACTCCGTTTACGGTTAAAACGGCCACTTCCTGGGCGGCGTGCTCGCCTGCCACGCGGCAGATGGCGCTCAATATGGCGCACCTCTGCCCGGACAGATGCGGCACAGCACATCTCCGTGAGACGCAGGGTTTGGGAAAAGCTCGGGAACATCTGGACCCGCGGTGACCGTCGAGCCGAGCCAAGTCCACCTCGACCAGGAAGTACATCAGCGCCGTCACCGTTGACGATTGAATTTAACAAATATTTAAACGACATCTTTTTCATTGATGTGTATTTTTAATTAAGCATTTTTTTTAAAGAATTCAATTGAATAAATTCTACATTAAAAGATTGGATTTCCTTTATTGATATAAAATATAATATAAAAGTTTGTATTTTAAAAGTTTTAATTAGATTTAAAAATTTGAATTATTTTTCTTTATTCTCATTCCAATCATTAAAACAAATACAAGTTTAAATTCAATATGTTATTTTTATTAAAAGTATTTTAAATAAAATATAAAAATGTTTTTTAACATATAATAGTGACACCAGGGGTCAGAGGTCATGAGTCACGTGATCATCTACGTGTCGCACGATTGGCTGTATGTTGGATCAGTAGCTCGGTGCTCTATTGCTAATGTCTGTGACTCTATTATACCAACGTTTTATATTTATATTGTGCATTTTTGAATGATGACAAATAAAATATCAAACTCTATGAGTTAAAAAAAAGTGATTCATTTTAAAACTATTGACAAAATGTAATTCAATAACAACTATAACTATAACTATATATACAACTATATATATTTATAACTATAATGACGGACAAACTTCGCTCACATCTTCATCACGGGTGGAGTTTGATTGACAGACGAGGAGTCCAGCCGTCCTCAGTGAGAGCTGTCAATCAAATGTTCCGTGGACTGGAGTGTCCCGACGTGAGCCTGTCATGGCCGACTGCACCGAGCAACATTCCCAGCGCTCAGGGGTCGAGGCGTCGGACCGACTGTGGAGAGAAAAGTGATCTTTGTTGAAACAGTTTTTTCAACATTTGAAAAACAGGTTTTTATCACAAAACGATTCTTATCACCGAACATTCCAGACGTTAAGAGAGAAATAAATCTAGTGGAACAAACATCACAGACATGAAGATGCATTTAGGAAACATGTGGAAGAATCGCATCAGAAGATTCTATTGAACATTTTTCATTATTGATCAAAGTGTTTTTAACAATAGATTCAATTCTACTTTAAAATTTGAATGATTTCAAAAGGGATTTATTTGTATTTTAATAAGTTCATTCATTCATTCATTCATTTTCTACTGCTTTATCCCGGGGTCAGGGGTCGCGGGGAGACTGGAGTCTATCCCAGTTTCATAGGGCGAGAGGCAGGGGACACCCTGGACAGGACGCCAGTCTGTCTCAGGGCACACAAAGACAGACAACCATTCACACACACACTCATAGCTACGGACAATTTCCACAAGTTCTCAATCCACCTCTGTATGTTTCTGGACTGTGGGAGGAAACCGGAGTGTCCGGAGTAAACCCACACAACACAGGAGAACAAACTAACTACACACTGAAGGGTCACAAGTTGGCTCGACCTGGAAGTGAACCAACAACTTTCTTGTGATGAAACCACAGTTTCTGTCAACAAAGTATTAAAAACAAACATTTATTTTGTTTGAAAGACGAACAAGATTCTGAAGAAAGACGACGAGACGATGTTTCGTGTTTTGAAGGCAAACGTTGAAAGATAAACACAATAAACATAATTACCTGCAGCAACGAAGCAATTAAACAATGAAAGAACAATTTCACACACGAACACACACAGGTAATGAGGCTCACGCTCGGATGACGGACAATCAAAGATAAAAACAACCAGTCAAACCAGTTGAAATTAAGATTTTGAAAATATGTAGAATTCAAAAGAAAAGTGAGAAAAACAAAGTAAAAGTTTATAACATTTAAAATCTATTTGACTCGAAGGAAACATTTGTATTTTTAGATTCTTGTTTGAATGTTTGTGAAGCAACGACAAATAAGTTCAGAAGAAAAAGAAAATACTTTCTTCAGCTTCTTCTTAATCTTAGTTAGTGATGAACGTGTCGATGAGTTTAATCCGTGAAGACGTTGAATCTGACTTGACAGGAATTGAACCGTCGAAGATGTTCATTTTTGAGTATTTATTATTATTTTACAAACATGATTAAAGGCCTTCAATGATCCTTCGTCGTTTCTCTTTTTAAAAATGACGTTTAAAAGAATGAGCCGCTGACGTCAACGTTAGCTTCAATGCTAACGTCTTTGTAGCTTCTTTAAGTCGAGCTTCGACAAATATTCAAAAATGTCCTGAAAGTAACACTTTTGATACAGAAGTGGATTCAGTACTTATAGCTATAAAAATATATATAAATGTATATATATATATATATATACATATATATAGTCTTGGAAATGATCAGATTATTAATCCTTGTTTGTTTTTAGCCGCGTTGCTAATGAAGCTACATTTTGTTCACATGCTAACACTTTATTTGAGAAAACACAAAAATCTTGCAAATTTTTTATGCATCTTTTAAGATTAAAAAAAAAAACTGTTTACTTCTATCCAGATTTTTTCCAATAAAACGTCAATTAAAAGTTTGTTTTGATTCCTTTATTAACAATCAAATCATTTCTTCTTAGTTTTCATTTACGTTCATAACTTCTTAATGTTCTTCATTAAAATACAGGAGTTTTCACTGAGTTTCTCCCTTTAAAACTAATATTTCTCACCTCAGGACAAACATTTCTTTTTACTTTAAATCTACTTGTTTTGAGTTGATAACTTATGTCAGAGTTGATTGACAGTTTTTTTTCTGATGATTCTAGTTTTGATTGATACACAACATTGTGTTGTTGTCCAGTAGATGCAGCGTTTTTGATTATAGTTGAAAATTGTTTGATTACAGTTGAAAATTGTTTGATTATAGTTGAAAATTGTTGGATTATAGTTGAAAATTGTTTGATTATAGTTGAAAATTGTTTGATTATAGTTGAAAATTGTTTGATTATAATTGAAAATTGTTTGATTATTGTTGAAAATTGTTTGATTATAGTTGAAAATTGTTTGATTATAGTTGAAAATTGTTTGATTATAGTTGAAAATTGTTTGATTATAGTTGAAAATTGTTTGATTATAGTTGAAAATTGTTTGATTATAATTGAAAATTGTTTGATTATTGTTGAAAATTGTTTGATTATAGTTGAAAATTGTTTGATTATAATTGAAAATTGTTTGATTATAGTTGAAAATTGTTTGATTATAGTTGAAAATTGTTAGATTATAGTTGAAAATTGTTAGATTATAGTTGAAAATTGTTGGATTATAATTGAAAATTGTTTGATTATAATTGAAAATTGTTTGATTATAGTTGAAAATTGTTTGATTATAGTTGAAAATTGTTTGATTATAGTTGAAAATTGTTTGATTATAGTTGAAAATTGTTTGATTATAATTGAAAATTGTTTGATTATAGTTGAAAATTGTTTGATTATAGTTGAAAATTGTTTGATTATAATTGAAAATTGTTTGATTATAATTGAAAATTGTTGGATTATAGTTGAAAATTGTTTGATTATAATTGAAAATTGTTTGATTATAGTTGAAAATTGTTTGATTATAGTTGAAAATTGTTTGATTATAGTTGAAAATTGTTTGATTATAGTTGAAAATTGTTTGATTATAGTTGAAAATTGTTTGATTATAATTGAAAATTGTTTGATTATTGTTGAAAATTGTTTGATTATAGTTGAAAATTGTTTGATTATAATTGAAAATTGTTTGATTATAGTTGAAAATTGTTTGATTATAGTTGAAAATTGTTAGATTATAGTTGAAAATTGTTTGATTATAGTTGAAAATTGTTGGATTATAGTTGAAAATTGTTTGATTATAGTTTAAAATTGTTTAATTATAGTTGAAAATTGTTTGATTATAGTTGAAAATTGTTTGATTATAGTTGAAAATTGTTAGATTATAGTTGAAAATTGTTGGATTATAATTGAAAATTGTTTGATTATAATTGAAAATTGTTTGATTATAGTTGAAAATTGTTTGATTATAGTTGAAAATTGTTTGATTATAGTTGAAAATTGTTTGATTATAGTTTAAATTGTTTGATTATAATTGAAAATTGTTTGATTATAGTTGAAAATTGTTTGATTATAGTTGAAAATTGTTTGATTATAATTGAAAATTGTTTGATTATAATTGAAAATTGTTGGATTATAGTTGAAAATTGTTTGATTATAATTGAAAATTGTTTGATTATAGTTGAAAATTGTTTGATTATAGTTGAAAATTGTTGGATTATAGTTGAAAATTGTTTGATTATAATTGAAAATTGTTTGATTATAGTTGAAAATTGTTTGATTATAGTTGAAAATTGTTTGATTATAATTGAAAACTGTTTGATTATAGTTGAAAATTGTTTGATTATAATTGAAAACTGTTTGATTATAGTTGACTGTTGTCAGACCATGAATAGATCTGAAAGTAAGAACCAGAATTTTAAAATGATCCTGAAAGAAACTGGCAGCCAGTGAAGAGTTTGAAGGAGAAATGTGAGTTCTTCTACTAGAGCAGCCAGTGAAGAGTTTGAAGGAGAAATGTGAGTTCTTCTACTAGAGCAGCCAGTGAAGAGTTTGAAGGAGAAATGTGAGTTCTTCTACTAGAGCGGCCAGTGAAGAGTTTGAAGGAGAAATGTGAGTTCTTCTACTAGAGCAGCCAGTGAAGAGTTTGAAGGAGAAATGTGAGTTCTTCTAC
The DNA here is from genome assembly GCF_982586985.1 of Callionymus lyra. Classification (NCBI taxonomy): domain Eukaryota; kingdom Metazoa; phylum Chordata; class Actinopteri; order Syngnathiformes; family Callionymidae; genus Callionymus; species Callionymus lyra. Next base: position 2,459,719 of record NC_141828.1, read on the forward strand.
TAGAGCAGCCAGTGAAGAGTTTGAAGGAGAAATGTGAGTTCTTCTACTAGAGCAGCCAGTGAAGAGTTTGAAGGAGAAATGTGAGTTCTTCTACTAGAGCAGCCAGTGAAGAGTTTGAAGGAGAAATGTGAGTTCTTCTACTAGAGCGGCTCAGAATTCTGGCTGCAGAGTTTAGTATGAACTGCAGGCGAGAAGATCCTTCTGGTTTAGACATGAAAACAAACTGTAACAATAGTGTAAACGACACAAACACATGGATTATAAGATCATGTTGTGACAACATTTTACTAAGTTTAGAGATTTTTCTCAGTTGAAACAGTTTGTGTCAGTTTTCTTCAGTGTTGAACAAGAGACATTACTTTATCAAATACAACACCAGGTTTCTCAGTTTGACAGACTGACCTAAGTCACAAGTACTGACTCAACCCTGAACTTTATCAACAGCAATAACCAAAGTTTCCGTTTTGTCCACATTTAGCTGCTTTTCATTTATTGTTTTATTTCTTGTTCACCAGAGTCACATTGTTAAATGAGGACCACAAGGCGGAGACAGGCAGGGGTTCCACACAAAAGGGTAAATTGTTAAAAATTGTTTGATTCTAGTTGAAAATTGTTGGATTACAGTTGAAAATTGTTTGATTATAGTTGAAAATTGTTTGATTATAGTTGAAAATTGTTGGATTATAGTTGAAAATTGTTTGATTATAGTTGAAAATTGTTTGATTACAGTTGAAAATTGTTTGATTCTAGTTGAAAATTGTTTGATTCTAGTTGAAAATTGTTTGATTATAGTTGAAAATTGTTTGATTATAGTAGAAAATTGTTTGATTATAGTTGAAAATTGTTTGATTACAGTTGAAAATTGTTTGATTATAGTTGAAATTGTTTGATTATATTTGAAAATTGTTTGATTATAGTTGAAAATTGTTTGATTATAGTTGAAAATTGTTTGATTATAGTTGAAAATTGTTGGATTATAGTTGAAAATTGTTTGATTATAGTTGAAAATTGTTGGATTATAGTTGAAAATTGTTTGATTATAGTTGAAAATTGTTGGATTATAGTTGAAAATTGTTGGATTATAGTTGAAAATTGTTGCACAGTTGTGTGAGTCCACAGTTGTGTGAGTCCACAGTTGTGTGCGTCCAGATGTGTATCAAGTCTACGATGGTGTCGTGATCCGAGGACGAAGGCGGTTCGAGGCGGTGTCGACCCGACAACCCTCTGCTTGAATGATTCGTGATGTGTGTCAATATTGTGGTCATAGTAACCATATGGTGGCTCTGGCTCAGACACAGGCCATTGTTGTGCTGAGAAATATTGTGTATCCCTGCGAGCGCTGGAGCCAGCGGAGGCAGGAAGTGTTGTCGGACTGACAGGGACATTGTGCGACTGAATGGGGAAGTCGAGCGTCGCGGACCCAGACAGAAAGTCTTGACCCTGCTTGAAAAAGGCTGATTCGACATGGTGCCTGCAGACGCCCCCGCCATCAGAACCTCCCCCATCAACACCCCCCATCACCCCCATCAACATCCCCCATCAACACCCCCATCAACACCCCCACCTGAGAACACAACAAGACCACTTAACTCAGTGACGCCTCTTCAGTGACCGCTTGAAAACTTGTTCATGTTTGAAATGTTCACATTTATATATACAGTTATTGTTTTTCATTTTTAATTACAAGTTGTCTCAGCAGTTCACGAAACATTATATTAAGACATAAAATACTCGTGTTAATAACATACATCAACAATAATAACAAAAACAGTAATAATGATTATAAAATAATGTGACGAGCAGACGATCATGTGACGAGCAGACGATCATGTGACGAGCAGACGATCATGTGACGAGCAGACGATCATGTGACGAGCAGACGATCATGTGACGAGAAGACGATCAAGTGACGAGCAGACGATCATGTGACGAGCAGGCGATCATGTGACGAGCAGACGATCATGTGACGAGCAGGCGATCATGTGACGAGCAGACGATCATGTGACGAGCAGACGATCATGTGACGAGCAGACGATCATGTGACGAGCAGACGATCATGTGACGAGCAGACGATCATGTGACGAGCAGACGATCATGTGACGAGCAGACGATCATGTGACGAACAGACGATCATGTGACGAACAGACGATCATGTGACGAACAGACGATCATGTGACGAACAGACGATCATGTGACGAGCAGACGATCATGTGACGAGCAGACGATCATGTGACGAACAGACGATCATGTGACGAGCAGACGATCATGAGACGAGCAGACGATCATGTGACGAACAGACGATCATGTGACGAACAGACGATCATGTGACGAGCAGACGATCATGTGACGAGCAGACGATCATGTGACGAACAGACGATCATGTGACGAGCAGACGATCATGTGACGAGCAGACGATCATGAGACGAGCAGACGATCATGTGACGAGCAGACGATCATGAGACGAGCAGACGATCATGTGACGAGCAGACGATCATGTGACGAGCAGACGATCATGTGACGAGCAGACGATCATGTGACGAGCAGACGATCATGTGACGAGCAGACGATCATGTGACGAGCAGACAATCATGAGACGAGCAGACGATCATGTGACGAGCAGACGATCATGAGACGAGCAGACGATCATGTGACGAGCAGACGATCATGTGACGAGCAGACGATCATGTGACGAGCAGACGATCATGAGACGAGTAGACGATCATGTGACGAGCAGACGATCATGTGACGAGCAGACGATCATGTGACGAGCAGACGATCATGTGACGAGCAGACGATCATGTGACGAGCAGACGATCATGAGACGAGCAGACGATCATGTGACGAGCAGACGATCATGTGACGAGCAGACGATCATGTGACGAGCAGACAATCATGAGACGAGCAGACGATCATGAGACGAGCAGACGATCATGTGACGAGCAGACGATCATGAGACGAGCAGACGATCATGTGACGAGCAGACGATCATGTGACGAGCAGACGATCATGTGACGAGAAGACGATCATGTGACGAGCAGACGATCATGTGACGAGAAGACGATCATGTGACGAGCAGACGATCATGTGACGAGAAGACGATCATGTGACGAGCAGACGATCATGTGACGAGAAGACGATCATGTGACGAGCAGACGATCATGTGACGAGCAGACGATCATGTGACGAGCAGATGATCATGTGACGAGCAGACGATCATGTGACGAGCAGACGATCATGTGACGAGCAGACGATCATGTGACGAGAAGACGATCATGTGACGAGCAGACGATCATGTGACGAGCAGACGATCATGTGACGAACAGACGATCATGTGACGAGCAGACGATCATGTGACGAGCAGACGATCATGTGACGAGCAGACGATCATGAGACGAGCAGACGATCATGTGACGAGCAGACGATCATGTGACGAGCAGACGATCATGTGACGAGCAGACGATCATGTGACGAGCAGACGATCATGTGACGAGCAGACGATCATGTGACGAGCAGACGATCATGTGACGAGCAGACGATCATGTGACGAGCAGACGATCATGTGACGATCAGACGATCATGTGACGAGCAGACGATCATGTGACGAGCAGACGATCATGTGACGAGCAGACGATCATGTGACGAGCAGACGATCATGTGACGAGCAGACGATCATGTGACGAGCAGACGATCATGTGACGAGCAGACGATCATGTGACGAGCAGACGATCATGTGACGAGCAGACGATCATGAGACGAGCAGACGATCATGTGACGAGCAGACGATCATGTGACGAGAAGACGATCAAGTGACGAGCAGACGATCATGTGACGAGCAGGCGATCATGTGACGAGCAGGCGATCATGTGACGAGCAGACGATCATGTGACGAGCAGACGATCATGTGACGAGCAGACGATCATGTGACGAGCAGACGATCATGAGACGAGCAGACGATCATGTGACGAGCAGACGATCATGTGACGAGCAGACGATCATGTGACGAGCAGACGATCATGTGACGAACAGACGATCATGAGACGAGCAGACGATCATGTGACGAACAGACGATCATGTGACGAACAGACGATCATGTGACGAGCAGACGATCATGTGACGAGCAGACGATCATGAGACGAGCAGACGATCATGTGACGAACAGACGATCATGTGACGAACAGACGATCATGTGACGAGCAGACGATCATGTGACGAGCAGACGATCATGTGACGAGCAGACGATCATGTGACGAGCAGACGATCATGTGACGAGCAGACGATCATGAGACGAGCAGACGATCATGTGACGAGCAGACGATCATGTGACGAACAGACGATCATGTGACGAACAGACGATCATGTGACGAGCAGACGATCATGTGACGAGCAGACGATCATGTGACGAACAGACGATCATGTGACGAGCAGACGATCATGTGACGAGCAGACGATCATGAGACGAGCAGACGATCATGTGACGAGCAGACGATCATGAGACGAGCAGACGATCATGTGACGAGCAGACGATCATGTGACGAGCAGACGATCATAAGACGAGCAGACGATCATGTGACGAACAGGCGATCATGTGACGAGCAGACGATCATGAGACGAGCAGACGATCATGTGACGAGCAGACGATCATGTGACGAGCAGACGATCATGTGACGAGCAGACGATCATGAGACGAGCAGACGATCATGTGACGAGCAGACGATCATGTGACGAGCAGACGATCATAAGACGAGCAGACGATCATGTGACGAACAGACGATCATGTGACGAGCAGACGATCATGAGACGAGCAGACGATCATGTGACGAGCAGACGATCATGAGACGAGCAGACGATCATGTGACGAGCAGACGATCATGAGACGAGCAGACGATCATGTGACGAGCAGACGATCATGTGACGAGCAGACGATCATGTGACGAGCAGACGATCATGTGACGAGCAGACGATCATGTGACGAGCAGACGATCATGTGACGAGCAGACGATCATGAGACGAGCAGACGATCATGTGACGAGCAGACGATCATGTGACGAGCAGACGATCATGTGACGAGCAGACGATCATGTGACGAGCAGACGATCATGTGACGAGCAGACGATCATGTGACGAGCAGACGATCATGTGACGAGCAGACGATCATAAGACGAGCAGACGATCATGTGACGAACAGACGATCATGTGACGAGCAGACGATCATGGGACGAGCAGACGATCATGTGACGAGCAGACGATCATGAGACGAGCAGACGATCATGTGACGAGCAGACGATCATGTGACGAGAAGACGATCATGTGACGAGCAGACGATCATGAGACGAGCAGACGATCATGTGACGAGCAGACGATCATGTGACGAGCAGACGATCATGTGACGAGCAGACGATCATGTGACGAGCAGACGATCATGTGACGAGCAGACGATCATGTGACGAGCAGACGATCATGTGACGAGCAGACGATCATGAGACGAGCAGACGATCATGTGACGAACAGACGATCATGTGACGAGCAGACGATCATGAGACGAGCAGACGATCATGTGACGAGCAGACGATCATGTGACGAGCAGACAATCATGAGACGAGCAGACGATCATGAGACGAGAATACGATCATGTGACGAGCAGACGATCATGTGACGAGCAGACGATCATGAGACGAGAAGACGATCATGTGACGAGCAGACGATCATGTGACGAGCAGACGATCATGTGACGAGCAGACGATCATGTGACGAGAAGACGATCATGTGACGAGCAGACGATCATGTGACGAGCAGACGATCATGTGACGAGCAGACGATCATGAGACGAGCAGACGATCATGTGACGAGCAGACGATCATGTGACGAGCAGACGATCATGTGACGAGCAGACGATCATGAGACGAGCAGACGATCATGAGACGAGCAGACGATCATGTGACGAGCAGACGATCATGTGACGAGCAGACGATCATGAGACGAGCAGACGATCATGTGACGAGCAGACGATCATGTGACGAGCAGACGATCATGTGACGAGAAGACGATCATGTGACGAGCAGACGATCATGTGACGAGCAGACGATCATGTGACGAGAAGACGATCATGTGACGAGCAGACGATCATGTGACGAGAAGACGATCATGTGACGAGCAGACGATCATGTGACGAGAAGACGATCATGTGACGAGCAGACGATCATGTGACGAGCAGACGATCATGTGACGAGCAGACAATCATGAGACGAGCAGACGATCATGAGACGAGCAGACGATCATGTGACGAGCAGACGATCATGTGACGAGCAGACGATCATGAGACGAGCAGACGATCATGTGACGAGCAGACGATCATGTGACGAGCAGACGATCATGTGACGAGAAGACGATCATGTGACGAGCAGACGATCATGTGACGAGCAGACGATCATGTGACGAGAAGACGATCATGTGACGAGCAGACGATCATGTGACGAGAAGACGATCATGTGACGAGCAGACGATCATGTGACGAGAAGACGATCATGTGACGAGCAGACGATCATGTGACGAGCAGACGATCATGTGACGAGCAGATGATCATGTGACGAGCAGACGATCATGTGACGAGCAGACGATCATGTGACGAGCAGACGATCATGTGACGAGCAGACGATCATGTGACGAGAAGACGATCATGTGACGAGCAGACGATCATGTGACGAGCAGACGATCATGTGACGAACAGACGATCATGTGACGATCATGTGACGAGCAGACGATCATGTGACGAGCAGACGATCATGTGACGAGCAGACGATCATGTGACGAGCAGACGATCATGTGACGAGCAGACGATCATGAGACGAGCAGACGATCATGAGACGAGCATTAATTAAATTAAAAAAATATTAAATAAACAATTATTTAAAAATAATCATTCAGTGCTTTATCCCTTGTGTTGTCTCTGGGTCAAAGGTCAGCGACCTCTCTGGCTTCCATAAATAAAGGTCGTTGACCTTTGACCCACATAGACAACACAAGGGATCCAAAAAAACAGCAACACTTGAATAAAAAGTTTCCATCTTGGAAAGGTTTAATTGAACGTAACGACTGACGCACTTTCACACCAAACTACTCTTGAACTTGAACATGTTTGACACGAAGATGTGATGCTGGAGCGACAGACTGTAAACGAGGCTGTGATCGTAGAGTCGAGTCAGAGTCGCGTCGCCTCGCATCACCAGAGGAGTTATAGACATTAGCGTCGCACATTAGCAAGCTGTGGCGCACACTTTACACACTCTACACTGGCGACAACACACTCCACACCAACGACAACACACTCCACCCCACCGACAACACACTCCACACCAGCAACAACACACTCCACACCAGCAACAACACACTCAACACCAGCAACAACACACTCACACACACTTCACACCAGCAACAACACACTTAACACCAGCAACAACACACTCACACACACTTCACAACAGCAACAACACACTCAACACCAGCAACAACACACTCCACACCAGCAACAACACACTCCACACCAGCAACAACACACTCACACACCAGCAACAACACACTCCATACCAGCAACAACACACTCCACACCAGCAACAACACACTCACACACACTCCACACCAGCAACAACACACTCAACACCAGCAACAACACACTCCACACACTTAACACCAGCAACAACACACTCACACACACTTCACACCAGCAACAACACACTCAACACCAGCAACAACACACTCCACACCAGCAACAACACACTCAACACCAGCAACAACACACTCCATACCAGCAACAACACACTCACACACACTTCACACCAGCAACAACACACTCAACACCAGCAACAACACACTCCATACCAGCAACAACACACTCACACACACTTCACACCAGCAACAACACACTCAACACCAGCAACAACACACTCCACACCAGCAACAACACACTCAACACCAGCAACAACACACTCACACACACTTCACACCAGCAACAACACACTCATCACCAGCAACAACACACTCACACACACTTCACACCAGCAACTACACACTCCACACCAGCAACTACACACTCCACACCAGCAACTACACACTCCACACCAGCAACTACACACTCCACACCAGCAACTACACACTCCACACCAGCAACTACACACTCCACACCAGCAACTACACACTCCACACCAGCAACTACACACTCCACACCAGCAACTACACACTCCACACCAGCAACTACACACTCGCACACACTTCACACCAGCAACTACACACTCGCACACACACATCTGACTTTAATGGCCGACATTGAATTGTTAACGAGCTGTTTAGCAGATGAAATATTGAAAGTTTATGTCGCGCAGCAAACTCTGCGACGACGAGATCAATCACGAGCGTAACGAGGCTCTGGAGGAAACACGGAGAAGATTCCACGTTACGAAGAGCAGCGTAAATCTGTTCCATAACTTCTTCTCTCCATCATCCTCCTCTTTCATCACCAGTCGCTCCGTCACTCTTTAACTGGAAGAAAAGAATCTCAAACAGACGTCGTCTCGTCTTCATGCTGATGATGAAGCTCAACATCGAGATGTTTCTGGATCATCTTTGTCTGGAGAACGAAGATGATCCAGGAAATCAAGACGCTCGTCCTGCAGGTGAAGAGAAGAGAAGAGCGAGTAGAAAGACCTGAAATAAGACGATAAGACGTTTCATTTAATGTGTTTAGATTTAATGTACACAGAAATACATATGAACTAAAATATTTATAGTTGATTATAGTTGAAAATTGTTGGATTTTAGTTGAAAAAAAAGACCTCAGAGCCCGAGCTGGGGTGTAAGTCTGGATCAGATCACTGATGGAAGGTCTGACCATGAATAGATCTGAAAGTAAGAACCAGAATTTTAAAATGATCCTGAAAGAAACTGGCAGCCAGTGAAGAGTTTGAAGGAGAAATGTGAGTTCTTCTACTAGAGCAGCCAGTGAAGAGTTTGAAGGAGAAATGTGAGTTCTTCTACTAGAGCAGCCAGTGAAGAGTTTGAAGGAGAAATGTGAGTTCTTCTACTAGAGCAGCCAGTGAAGAGTTTGAAGGAGAAATGTGAGTTCTTCTACTAGAGCAGCCAGTGAAGAGTTTGAAGGAGAAATGTGAGTTCTTCTAATAGAGCAGCCAGTGAAGAGTTTGAAGGAGAAATGTGAGTTCTTCTACTAGAGCAGCCAGTGAAGAGTTTGAAGGAGAAATGTGAGTTCTTCTACTAGAGCAGCCAGTGAAGAGTTTGAAGGAGAAATGTGAGTTCTTCTACTAGAGCGGCTCAGAATTCTGGCTGCAGAGTTTAGTATGAACTGCAGGCGAGAAGATCCTTCTGGTTTAGACACTAAATAAACTGTTACAATAGTGTAAACGACACAAACACGTGGATTATAAGATCATGTTGTGACAACATTTTACTAAGTTTAGAGATTTTTTTTTGTTGAAACAGTTTGTGTCAGTTTTGTTCAGTGTTGAACTAGAAACATGACTTTGTCAAATACAACACCAGGTTTCTCAGTTTGACAGACTGACATAAGTCACAAGTACTGACTCAAAAGTTTCCGTTTTGTCCACATTTAGCTGCAAAGTGTTTTCATTTATTGTTTTATTTCTTGTTCACCAGAGTCACATTGTTAAATGAGGAGCACAAGGCGGAGACAGGCAGGGGTTCCACACAAAAGGGTAAATTGTTTGAAAATTGTTTGATTATAGTTGAAAATTGTTTGCTTATAGTTGAAAATTGTTTGATTCCAGTTGAAAATTGTTGGATTATAGTTGAAAATTGTTGGATTATAGTTGAAAATGGTTTGATTATAGTTGAAAATTGTTGGATTATAGTTGAAAATGGTTTGATTATAGTTGAAAATTGTTTGATTATAGTTAAAAATGGTTTGATTATAGTTGAAAATTGTTTGATTATAGTTGAAAATGGTTTGATTATAGTTGAAAATTGTTTGATTATAGTTGAAAATTGTTTGATTATAGTTGAAGATTGTTTGATTATAGCTGAAAATTGTTTGATTATAGTTGAAAATGGTTTGATTATAGTTGAAAATTGTTGGATTATAGTTGAAAATTGTTTGATTATAGTTGAAAATGGTTTGATTATAGTTGAAAATTGTTTGATTATAGTTGAAAATTGTTTGATTATAGTTGAAAATGGTTTGATTATAGTTGAAAATTGTTGGATTATAGTTGAAAATTGTTGGATTATAGTTGAAAATTGTTTGATTACAGTTGAAAATTGTTTGATTATAGTTGAAAATTGTTTGATTATAGTTGAAAATTGTTTGATTACAGTTGAAAATTGTTTGATTATAGTTAAAAATGGTTCGATTATAGTTAAAAATTGTTTGATTATAGTTGAAAATTGTTTGATTATAGTTGAAAATGGTTTGATTATAGTTGAAAATTGTTTGATTATAGTTGAAAATTGTTTGATTATAGTTGAAGATTGTTTGATTATAGTTGAAAATTGTTGGATTATAGTTGAAAATTGTTTGATTACAGTTGAAAATTGTTTGATTATAGTTGAAAATTGTTTGATTATAGTTGAAAATTGTTTGATTACAGTTGAAAATTGTTTGATTATAGTTAAAAATTGTTTGATTATAGTTGAAAATTGTTGGATTATAGTTGAAAATTGTTTGATTATAGTTGAAAATTGTTTGATTATAGTTGAAAATTGTTTGATTATAGTTAAAAATGGTTCGATTATAGTTAAAAATTGTTTGATTATAGTTGAAAATTGTTTGATTATAGTTTAAAATTGTTTGATTATAGTTGAAAATGGTTTGATTATAGTTGAAAATTGTTTGATTATAGTTAAAAATGGTTTGATTCTAGTTAAAAATGGTTTGATTCTAGTTGGTAGTCACAGATCGAATCAGACTTGTGAGAAAAGGCTGCCTCTGTGTTTGGTTTTATTTTTCTTTTGGTTATTTTCTATGTTTTATCTTTTAATTCTCTTATTCTGTACTGACACACAACAAATTCCAACGTTGTGTTTACAACTCTTGTACTTAAAGGTTCTGATTCTTTAATTTAATCAAATTCTTTCGTGAATCTTATTTAACATGTCTTTGTTAAATCTACACAATTAATTGCATATAAAGTAAAATCTTTTATTTTCATTCACACAAGTTGTAAAAACAAAAGTCAAATCTAAAAAACAATCACAATTTTTCACAGTCGTGCACATTTACCAGGAGAGAGAATTAGAGATAATTACGCGTCTAAAAGGAGGAAGATTTTAAAAAACCCAGCATGACTTCAGTAGTTTTCAACATGTTTGTCCATTAAGTTGTTTCTGCAGCGACTCCGGGGGGCGAACAGACTTCTGATCGTCAGCGGCGACGAAAGGAAAGACGGAGAAAGTCAAGAAACTTCTAAAACAGAAAAGACTCCTGAAAGTAAACTGCTGGTCATAATGTAACGGCACACACGGGGAAAGTGAAGAAACGAACCAAAGATATTTTTTAACCTAAAACAGATCCACAGATCAACAGATCCACAGATCAACAAGTCAACAGATCAACAGATCAACAGATCAACAGATCAACAGATCAACAGATCAACAGATCAACAGATCAACAGATCAACAGATCCACAGATCAACAAGTCAACAGATCAACAGATCAACAAGTCAACAGATCAACAGATCAACAAGTCAACAGATCAACAGATCAACAAATCAACAGATCAACAAGTCAACAGATCCACAGATCAACAAGTCAACAGATCAACAGATCAACAAGTCAACAGATCAACAGATCAACAAGTCAACAGATCAACAGATCAACAAATCAACAGATCAACAAGTCAACAGATCCACAGATCAAGATCCACAGATCAAGATCCACAGATCAAGATCCACAGATCAAGATCCACAGATCAAGATCCACAGATCAAGATCCACAGATCCCTGCCGACAGTCTTCAAGCAGCTTCTCACATCACACAGTTGCTGGTTCACATCTTGAGTCCACATGGCAGCGACGCTGCGCCCCGGGTCTCCCCCCCAATCCTGGCCCTGGGCAGCGGCGTCGTTACCTGGGAGTCGAGCCTGTGACGGAGAAATGTTGCTGAAACAAAAGCGCTGACAGCAGAAGTGTGGAGAGAGTGATGAGACCTCCTGCGGAGCCGCCCGGACTCACAGTCCCGTCTCTGGCTTTCCCTTTCAGGGGCTCGGCCCCCGAGGGCCCGCGGCCCCGGAGACACCCGGACCCCGCGGAGACGCTGGTGAGCGACGGTTGGGGATAAATAAACTTTAAAGACATTCATGAACGTGCAGATGTTTGAGAGATAAAAAGAAGGTTGTGTTTGTCGTTGGAACTGAATGAAGACTTGAAGTGAGTTTCAATGTCGTCAATAATAATCAACAAACACGTCGACGATGAAGAGCTGTTGGTGTCGAGGATTTATCTTGGAGTTCTGGAGGGAAACGTCATGACGACCATCAGCCGTCGAAGGTCACCTGCTGTGAAGGTGCGTGTGACAAGATGCTGGACCATCGGTCGCCATGACGACCCGGCGACCGCGCTAATGATTCACCCGCGGAATGTACGAGTACTTCAGTCGCACTCGAGTGTGTGAAACGTTTTTGATGATGAAGTTTTATATTCCTCGTCTCAGCGTCAATACTTTCACGGTCATAAACAATTCATCATAAATTCAGGCGAGTCTCTGTTAAATAAATATTAACATATAACATATAATATAACATATTAGTAGTATTTTTTAAAACATCTTTTAATTCAAAGATTATTTCTCCACATAAATCAATTAAATATTTTCCAGTTTTATCTTTTAAATCAATATTTTCACAGTAATGAAGAATCACATCGAAATGTTATGTTTGTGTTTGTTTTGTTTGTTCAGCGTCGGCTCTTGTCTTTCTTCTGAACTGTTGTTTGTTGTGTTTTGTTGCATTTAAAATATTTTACTGAACTAAACTAAACCAAACTACACTACACTAAAGTAATCTAAAGTAAACTAAACTAAACAAAGTGATTAAGACTCAGATTTAAAATAAATACATTTTTACGTTGATTTTCCTTTGATTGAAAGAAATTCATCAAAGGACTAAAAACAATCAAGACTTTAATGACATTATTTCAAACAATTAAAAAGAGATTCATTATTATAATATTATATAGTATTAAATGTATATTAGTCAATAAGGTGAGTCTTTAACACGTTTATATTTCATTAAATATTAACAAGTTTATATTTTATTAAATATTAACACGTTTATATTTTAGTAAATTTTAACACGTTTATATTTTATTATAAATTAACAAGTTTATATTTTATTAAATATTAACACGTTTATATTTTAGTACATTTTAACACGTTTATATTTTATTATAAAATAACAAGTTTATATTTTATTAAATATTAACACGTTTATATTTTAGTACATTTTAACACGTTTATATTTTATTATAAATTAACAAGTTTATATTTTATTAAATATTAACACGTTTATATTTTAGTAAATTCTAACACGTTTATATTTTATTATAAATTAACAAGTTTATATTTTATTAAATATTAACAAGTTTATATTTTATTAAATATTAACACGTTTATATTTTAGTAAATTTTAACAGGTTTATATTTTATTAAATATTAACACGTTTCTATTGAGTGTTGGTTCAGTCGAGCTCCAGAACATCTGCGAGATCTTCCATCACCACCAGAAACTACCTTCATTTCTCTCGCAGGTGAAAACATTCTCACATTTGTCCAGATCTCGCTGCGATAAATCACGTGGACGCGCGTGTAATGACTACAGTTACGAGCGTCGCGCGCCTCGTCAGGTGTGGAATTAAAAACTTACCTGAAGTCATCATCGTGAGAAATGGAGAAGAAAACGCGTCGTTGATCCTAATGTATGTAATAATCCAAACACAACAGAGCGAGGAAGAAAACAAACGTCGTTAAAAGTAATTTATTCTCACAGTTGTCGCGATGATATAAACTTCCACCTGTTGTCAAATTACTCTTCGTGTCTGGAGGCTTTTCTTTAACTAGTTCTTTTATTTCTTGGTAAATGTTTAAATGTTGACTCGAACATGCTGAAAATATAAAGTTCATTCAAATGTATTTTATTGTTAATGACTTTAACGTTGTTTATTCTTTTTATTACTGGAGTTAATTCAGTGAATTTGTTTTTCACTTAATCATCTTTTTCATTCAATTTAAAAAAGTCGAACTTTATTTACGTTTATTGTTACAAATCAGTGACTTAAAAAACATTCTTAAATCATAATGTTTTCCGAGTTTTTGTGTGTTTATTTTAATTATAATTATCATCCGGACTTTAAATTAGTACAATTGTTTTTGTATTACGTGATATTAAAGTCAATATAAAATAAATCTAATAACTAATACATATCAATAAAAACGGGTTAAATTATGTGTGGCTTAATTAATAGTAACTATCAACAATAGTTGTTTTATATTATTAAGTTTAAACGAATAATATTGTTATTGAACGGCTGTAGTTCTATTAAATGAGTCTATACTGCCCCACGGTGGAGAGAACAAGAACTTCACTACATGTTTGACGGTTGTTTTTAAATTAGTTTTAAATATTTAACTTTCATTGTTTCCACAATTGTTGCTTCAAGCATTCGTGGAACTAAAGGAGGAACTAGAGGGAAATAAAAGTCACTCACATGAAGGAAACTCAGATCGAATGTGTTTTTGTCCTTCGTTCGTTTTTTTAAAACAAGTTTAATTTAGTTTAAGTCAAAATAAATCGTGTTAAATAAGAGCAGTGTGAGGAAATATAAAATGTTCATGTGTTTTTATATTTGAGCTGCAGTTTTACAACGATCATGTAAAAATATCTGTTTAACTTTAAACGTAAAACCCCTGAGTTATTGATTTCATAACTTTTGGTAGGATAGGTGGAGAATACCTGCCGCACTTCCTCCAACTGAAAACTGGTTAGAGGGCTTCGCACCAATCGTAGAACCTGAAGTAAAGAAATCAATAACTCAAGTTTCTACTTCTTTTGGTGTTCCGCCCTCTAGCCGCTTTGCTATTGGTTTAAAGTTTAAACAAAGCCCGGCGGGATCAATGTACCCGAAGCTCCAGAAAGAAGAAAATGAGTCTCTTTCTTATGAAATACAAACATGAGGAAGAACTCTCAGCTACATTATCTGTCTCTCAGATTATCTTTCAATTATGATGTCTGCGGTGGTTCTACTTCTTTTGGTGCTTCGCCCGATAACCACTTAACTATTGGTTCATCCTCGAGGCCCCGCCTCGTCTCTGAGAAAGCTCGATGAACTCCCCACCGAGCTGAGGTACCGTCCACTTCCTACGTCCTTCTTTCATTAATGATGGTAAGATTTTTAAAAGTCATGACATTAAACCCTCAGAGCGTCAGAGTCACATGACCACCAACCAGGCGGCGTCTTCATGTCAGAATTTAAAGAAGTGTTTTGACAATAATCTAAAAATAACAGCAATTGTTTGTGGTGTTTTGGACGCAGGATAAGATATAATGAGCGAAATAAACACAAATAAATTAAATTAAATACAACAAGATAAGATAAGTAACTCCTTCATTAAAGTGGGGAAATGCAAAATATTTAAATTACAAAATACATGAAAATTAAGCAATAAAATAAATGAGGTTTTCATACTACTACTACTACACCAGGGAAACATTAAACCATTATATTTTGTCTTGTACACAAACAACTGTATTATCGATGATCCAACGACCTTTCACTTACACTGCTCTGACACTAGGGGGAGCCAGAAATTAAAATGTGGAAATTGAATAGAAAAAAATGGATTTCGAGGCAAAGTAATAACAGCGACTAGAATAATAACATATATTGTTATTATTATCAAATTATTATTTTAAATATGTGATTAAATGAAAAGGGTCTTTAATAAAAGAATAACATCAATAAATGAATAATAAAGAAGATGTTGATGGATGCGAGAGAAAGTGGTTCATCCTTTCATCACCTGCAACATCTGGATCTTCATCTGGACCTTAAGTTCATCATCATCACGTGTCTCTCAGTTCTGCTGGAACAAGACTCTAAGAATCTGTCCCAGAATAGAACCAGGATTAACTGTCTCTTGACTCCTGATGACATCACGACTTCACAACCTGAGATCCTCGAACATTTCAAAATAAAAGCTGAATATTTTTTCAAAGTTAAGATCTTCGCAACTGGTTGATCACGTGATCAATCGTCTTCTCCTTCATGTCGTCTTTAATCCCTTTCTTTTGGTCCCACAAAAGTCTGATAACCTCGTGGGATTTACGACTTCTATCATGTTTGTGTTCGTTTGAACGAGAATCATCATTTTTAATATTCCAAAGGTGTTTTTTTAAGCATTTTATATAATAATAATAATAATAATAATGTCTATTTGTATATTCATCCATTGATTGATTTTCTTCCACTGATTTCCTTTGAGGCTCGAGCTTATTATTTAATAATTTAATTCAAAAAATTCCATATTTGAATAATTAATTTTTTTTTATTATATAAAAACACGTTTTATAATTTTGTATTATATTTTAAAACTGTTTAGAGTAAGTAATTCCAATAATTATAAAATAGTCTAAATTCAATATTTCTAAATTTGTATTTTTTTTAATTCAATATAAAAATGTCTTATTGTTTTGTTTAAAATAATTGAATATTTTACATTTTTATTATTTTTCTTTTACACATAGAGTTTAATATTTTAATTCCAATAATAAAAAAAATGTATTTAAATTCTATAATTGTTATTTCTAGTCTTTTAAACTCAGTATAATAATGTTGGTATAATAGAGTCTCCAGACTCAACCAACAGATCACAGAGCTACTGATCAAACTTCAGCCAATCCTGCGACGAGCAGACGATCATGTGACGACGTTGAAGCTCACGATCAAGTCGTTCTGTGCTCTGTTGGTTTTGTCTAGTTCTGATAATACCAACAATTAACATCACATTTAAAAGAGTGTGAATTAAAAAATATTGTAAATAAATCTTTCAAAACAAAAGTTATTAATTTCCAATCATGCGACAAAGAGAATTATGCAAACTATGCTAAACGGTTGTTAGTTTCACTCTCGCAGCAAAGATCAAAATGCAAAGATAACAAGAATAGTTTGAATGTTGTTTCACTTTCGTCCAAAATCAAAACGAGACATAAAATAAAACTAGACGATGTAAACAAAGTTTAAAGAGAAGAATAAAGACTCGACTCACAAAGAAAATGGATTTGAAAAGACGGAAAACAAGGAATGATGTCGACAAAAGTGAAAATCATCTTAATGGACATGAGATGATCTTGAACACGACCAGGTGAGACGATCAAAGGTGAGACGATCAAAGGTGAGACGATCAAAGGTGAGACGATCAAAGGTGAGACGATCAAAGGTGAGACGATCAAAGGTGAGACGATCAAAGGTCAGCGATCAAAGGTGAGACGATCAAAGGTGAGACGATCAAAGGTGAGACGATCGAAGGTGAGACGATCAAAGGTGAGACGATCGAAGGTGAGACGATCAAAGGTGAGACGATCGAAGGTGAGACGATCAAAGGTGAGACGATCAAAGGTGAGACGATCAAAGGTGAGACGATCAAAGGTGAGACGATCAAAGGTCAGCGATCAAAGGTGAGACGATCGAAGGTGAGACGATCAAAGGTGAGACGATCGAAGGTGAGACGATCAAAGGTGAGACGATCAAAGGTGAGACGATCAAAGGTGAGACGATCAAAGGTGAGACGATCAAAGGTGAGACGATCAAAGGTCAGACGATCAAAGGTCAGACGATCAAAGTTGAGACGATCAAAGGTGAGACGATCAAAGGTGAGACGATCGAAGGTGAGACGATCAAAGGTGAGACGATCAAAGGTCAGCGATCAAAGGTGAGACGATCGAAGGTCAGACGATCAAAGGTGAGACGATCGAAGGTGAGACGATCAAAGGTGAGACGATCGAAGGTGAGACGATCAAAGGTGAGACGATCAAAGGTGAGACGATCAAAGGTGAGACGATCGAAGGTGAGACGATCAAAGGTGAGACGATCAAAGGTCAGCGATCAAAGGTGAGACGATCGAAGGTGAGACGATCAAAGGTGAGACGATCGAAGGTGAGACGATCAAAGGTGAGACGATCGAAGGTGAGACGATCAAAGGTGAGACGATCAAAGGTGAGACGATCAAAGGTGAGACGATCAAAGGTGAGACGATCAAAGGTGAGACGATCAAAGGTGAGACGATCAAAGGTGAGACGATCAAAGTTGAGACGATCAAAGTTGAGACGATCAAAGGTGAGACGATCAAAGGTGAGACGATCGAAGGTGAGACGATCAAAGGTGAGACGATCAAAGGTGAGACGATCGAAGGTGAGACGATCAAAGGTGAGACGATCAAAGGTCAGACGATCAAAGGTGAGACGATCAAAGGTCAGACGATCAAAGGTCAGACGATCAAAGGTCAGACGATCAAAGGTGAGACGATCAAAGGTCAGACGATCAAAGGTCAGACGATCAAAGGTGAGACAATCAAAGGTGAGACGATCAAAGGTCAGACGATCAAAGGTCAGACGATCAAAGGTGAGACGATCAAAGGTCAGACGATCAAAGGTGAGACGATCAAAGGTGAGACGATCAAAGGTCAGACCATCAAAGGTCAGACCATCAAAGGTGAGACCATCAAAGGTCAGACCATCAAAGGTGAGACCATCAAAGGTCAGACCATCAAAGGTCAGACCATCAAAGGTCAGACCATCAAAGGTCAGACCATCAAAGGTCATCAGACAGGAAAGGAAAACAAGTACAGACAGCATGGAGATGTATAAATATGATGTCATTAATATATGATAAATAATACAAAAGGAAACATGATTCTATTACTCACTGGTCATTTGATACCAGGACACACAAGAGAAATGTTACATCATCTGTTTTATTGATTATTTGTTTTGTTTCTTCAACAACAAGATTTCTGTCAAAGTTACTTTGTGGCTCTTGAGACGTCAAGACGTTTGTTTTGCTCAAATTTACTCCGAAAATCAACTTGAAGATGCAGAAGAGCGACACACAAACTCATAATATTATGAATACAAATGTACATGTTGTTGCAGAGAAGCAGCCTCGACTTCTCACTGTTTATTGTGTATTTTCTATGAAACCTTGTGTGTATTTATCTAGTATTTGATTTATATTCACTTTCACTTTTGTTTTGTGCTGCTTTCATCTGAAGGTGCGTCCATGAACAACATTGCACAGGTGTGTGAGTCCTGCTCTCAGGTGTGTTTTTACATCACTATCATGTTGTTGATTCACACTCGTGTGACAACACGTCAACAATGTTACACTAACATTGACGACTCATTTGACACAACAACACAACTTCATCTCGACTCACAACTGTTTAGATTAATCATGATTTAAATCGATAGTTTGTCTACGAACCTTATTAGTGTTTGAATTCAATTATTAAATGACGATGTTAGTCTATTAATGAAATACTAACAATGTGTTTTTAATCCCCTTTAAAACAAATATACTGAGAAAACATTGTACAGTCAAAAATTCAAATACTTAACTACACAAAAATATTAATAATGCTCTTCATTTTTAGCTTTACTTTAAAAACATTATTGTAATTCCTCGTTTTTATTTTCGTTTGGACATAAACCAGGAACCTTTGTTTTCAATTATATAATAAATTGTTATTTTCACATGAATATTTTATTTAACTTTATTAATCATTTATAAAGTTTCGTCCTCGAACGATATTAGTGATGATGTTAAAACACATTTTTGTATGAGAATCAATAGTTTGCGTGAGCTACTGAGGAAACATGATTTCAATGAATAAATACTTTAATTTAATGTATTATAATATTATAATATAATATTACATTAGACAACATTAGTCAAATAAAGGTTTATACAGTAGTTGTTGGTAGGAAACACTGTTTAAATATTTAATGTTGCTGCAGGAAATAAAAGAACAGCTGCGAGTGAAAGAAAATCATTCTGTAAACGTGACGTCTTTAATGATCAAGATGTTTATCTGCTTGAGTTCAGAACAAAGAATGTAACTTTCATTTTAATTGTTGCTGAGCACGAATAACAAAGAGCTGAACAATAAATCTCTTTTTATTAAGACAAAGAACGAGTGAAAACACGTCGTCCCTCGACATAAATGAATCATGTGAGATTTTCATAATTCATCCTGAGTCGAGGAAACAAGATAAATCTTCTTCTAATGCACTGTGATGTCGATAATGTCTCCAGATGAACGTCTGAAGAAAGATTGTCGACCGTGATCATCATGAAGATCAGCTGAAGATCGACGAGGACACGTCGTGACGAAGACGATCAGGACGTGTTTCCTCGTCATGGACGAGATAATAGTTGGTCAAAGATCTCCAGCAGGAAAACATCAGCAGTCATTCCTGATGTTCCTGGAGAACCTGAGGTTGTGTCAAATCAATGATTCAAATTCACTAGAGTTTGTTACTACTTCAATACAAACATTAATCATTTAATCATTTAAATGTTACAATTTTTTATCAAATCTTCAGCCAATTTGTCAAGCTTACACTGTAAGAGTGACAATAACTGATTCGTCAGAAGCTCATGAAATACATATTTGCTCGAGACCCAAATAAAGCAGTTAAATGTATTTATTTATTTATGTAAGAACACAGGAAGTATGATTTATTTGTACAGCTCTGTCGACCATGTTGTACTTCGACGTAATTATTGTATTTTATACGTTATAAATATTATAATAAACGTATTTATACGACTTTAAACTCGTAATAAAATGAAATACAATGATTTGAGTTGACCTCAATAAAAAGGGACCTGGTTTATAGTGGCTTGGTTTCTGACCAATCAGCTGCAGGCTTGCAGAAGCTCCGCCCACATTTACTGTAACAGAAATATTTTAAATAAACTGAATGAAGAAAATGTATATACATTAAAAATGTGTGGTTTTTTTTTTTATAAATTTTGTTGACTTATACTGTTAATTTATATATGTATATATTTTTATTCTTAATTTTCAGAAATAAACTTCCGACATTTGCACTTTATTTTTTATCGGTTTGGTAAGATTTCCCACAGACCTCACTTTCCACAACCGTTCGCTTGTTTTCTGAAAATAAATCCTATTTTTAAAAGGTGTTTATTTTAGACTCGAGTCTCGTTGCAGTTTTGAACTTGAGCAGAGACGGTGACGTCACACACACGTTAGCCTCAGTAATCCAAGATGGCGGAGGTGAGCGGGCTGAGGAGCAGAAACCTCTTCGAGTCCAACTGCAAGAGTCGAGCTGAAGGTAACCGTCCGTGGTTTCGAGCCCGGGTTCGTGTCCGTCGTGTGTTCGTCGAAGGGTCCGTAGATGGTGTCTGTTGTGGTCCAGGTCCGAGGGGAACTACCGTGAGACCGTGTTTTCGAGCCGCGAGTCTGACCGTCAGCGGTTTAATTCAACATCAACAAGATAAAATACACATTTATTCTTGAATATTATCTATAAAACCTTCTGCTCCACGAGCTCCGTGTGTCTGTAGCGACACCTGTCCCGACGCTCGGTGTCACCTGGTCCAGGACGAGCTTCTGTACTGGACCTGGACCTGGACCAGGACCTGGACCAGGACCAGGACCTGGACCAGGTGTTTACTAAAGTCTCTTTTCTTTCTATTCCCGTCTGATAATCCTGCTGATGTCGAGGGTATTTTTACTCTCCTATTATTAGTGTCCAGTCAACATGGAGGTTTGACTTCTGTGAGTAAACACACCTGATGTCAGGAAGGATTTCTCTTCACAGATCTATTGACAAATGCTTTGACTTTATTGATAATCGATCAAAACACTTTAGTATCACGTGTCACCAGTAGTTGTTGATGTACATTTAGACAAATAAAATATCCTATTAATGTGATCATTTACCCGAACTTCTCTCATTTTCTACTCACCCTCGTGTTGACTAAGAGTTGGGATTATCATTTAAAAATGTTTGTTCATTTTAATGTAGCGACTGGAGCTCAGTCCTCGTCCAAAAAGACACTTAAAAACATCCAAATACCTCCATATACTGCTTGTCTCTAACATCCCTCTTGGATTGAAGCTCCACAAGAAGGTTTTTCCTGGAAGATATTTAAATAATTCTATATTTTAGATTAGTTTGTAGCAAGAGTTTAAATAATATCAAGTGATGTTAACCGTAAGGAAGTTAGTAATTTGTATTTGAAGAGTGCTTTTCCAGACCAGGGTCACAAAGTGCTTAAACAATCAAAACAATACTCAATAAAATATATACTTAAAAGATCAAGACGAACTTCACAGGAGTCTCAGAGAATCAAGGAAAAGCCTAAATGAGACCAGAGTCCAGACAGTCTACTGTCGACACTTACAATATTACCAGGAGTAAACCCGGTTTGTGTTTCTTGTTATTCTTCAACAAATGATTAATAGATTTGTTTAGTTATTTCCTGAACACTTCTCATGTCGAGGCTTCAATAACAGACGTTATAGACGAGTAGTACGAAGGTATTTGGATGTTAAGTGTCTTTTTGGACGAAGATTTAAATGAACAATCGTTTTTGTCTATAACTCTAAAAATAACAGATAACCCTAGAATAATCTCAACATTTAGTGGACATGAGGGTGAGAAGGAAAGGAGTGAAGTTTGGGTGAACTTTAAATGTAGAAGTTCAGTTGCCTTTTCGTTGTATAAACTAATGCTAATTATCAATTTTGTTCAACCATGGCTCACTTTTCTTCTTCCAAAAAAATCCAAATTCCTCAGCGGTTCTCGTCTGTTTCGTCCCTTTTCTATTTAAGTCCAGACATTGGATGCCGTTCCAATTTTTACTGGGAGCTTCTGCTACAAACAAGCTTAAAATACATACTTTCTACATTAAATGTTGGGGCTTCAATACAAGAGGGACGTTACAGACGAGCAGTATGGAGGTATTTGGATGTTTTTATTTGTCTTTTTGGACAAAGAAAAGTGAGTCATGTGAGCACATGACCATTAAATGAAGATCCACTTTCTCACAGATCCCCATGTGACCCATAAAGACGCAGAATATCCAGAAACATCTCCCTTAGTTCAACAAAATGTCACTTGTTCTCGTGTTGACTTTCTCATTGGCTAAAAGCTGAATTGATTAGATGCTACATTGATCAGGGATCTGATAAAACATCTATAACAAAGATATCTACTCATTCAACTTGTAAGTTACAATCAATAAATGCATATATTTGTCTTTTTGATGTTTCAAGTTTACTTTAGGAACCGGTTAGACTTTACTATTCAATTGTTTGCAGGTACATGTACTTCTTTTTTAGTCCAATAATAAAGTTTATCTATCTATATTGACTTTGTAGCTGTGGATTTATTCACCTTCACGCTTAATATTACAAGAATCAGTTGTTGGTTGTTGGTGACTTTGTATGGCACGAGTATCTTATCAGTGTTTATACAGATAAACTGTTGTTTCCAATGTTTTGTACCTTGAACTCAGATTACAAACTCCTAATGAACTTTATCACAAATTAACATTTGGTCTCTTTGGTTTGATAACAAGTATATGGCAGTTTGAGATAATTCCTCATGTTTACAAAACTAAACGAAAATATTAAGTAAATATTGTTTGTTCTGCAGTAGATCCAACAGAAAAAGCTCTTATTTTCCTAATCTTTGTTTAACCAGTTTTCTGAGCTGAAATTAATAATTACATTCTGGTGTCTCTGTTAATGTTTTATCAGCTATTTCCCCAAAAGGTTCCCAGAGCGATCAAGTCTATGATGGCATGAGTTTCAGAATAAAAATCCTATCGTTGTAGCTGGTTAGTTGGAGTCATCGGTTTTCTACTTGCACTAAAAAAGGTTATGCAACTACCCTGATATGTTTCATCTTAATTGAATGGTTATAAAACAATTTAATCTAACTCGTGTTTTTATAACTCATTTGTATCCATCATTTAACATGATGACTCTTCGCTTTCAGGTGTCTTGATTCATGATATTCAGAATCCAACAGAAAGATCTTTTAAGGCTGTATTGTGATGCCAAAACTGAC
Source organism: Callionymus lyra (assembly GCF_982586985.1). Classification (NCBI taxonomy): domain Eukaryota; kingdom Metazoa; phylum Chordata; class Actinopteri; order Syngnathiformes; family Callionymidae; genus Callionymus; species Callionymus lyra. The sequence continues at coordinate 2,483,835 of NC_141828.1, forward strand.
TGTTTAATGTGAAATGACAATCATGTGACTTGCATCTTAAGAGCTTTATGGGAGAAAATATTTCTGCAAAAAGTATTTATCAAAATTTTGCAACTGCAAGCGGATTATTCAAAAGCTACTTAATACTAATAGACTGTGATCCTCAACGTTGCCACTTTAAAATGTATATTTCCACCTAATTAGTTTTGTTCTCGATCTTTAAATCCATTTAATTGGATGTGTTGGATTATTTTACATTGTTTACCAACAAAATAAATTGACTATAGAATGAACCAGGGATCAGCATATAATGTGTTCTGTCCACTCATTCATGATCTGCTGCATCTCGCATCTCTTTATTTAAAATCCTGCTATGTTAAAATAAAGACTTCCAGTTAATGTCCGGTGAAGTTATATTTGGTTAACTGCAACATTATTGCAAACAATCCAAGTGGAGTTGCTGGTTCATTTAGTCACCTGAGCTCAACAGTCAAATCTTCTGACCTGGTCTAGATTTCTATAATGTCTCTTAAGATCACTTTTAGTACAATATTGCTGCTAGTATTGTTCCTTAGTTCTTTGTGTGACTCGACTTGTGAAGGTAAGCTTGACTTTTGTAGATGAAACCTATTTGAACAGCTGTTTGAGTTAACTGGACCACGACCTTGTCAAAGTTTGCCTGTTTCAACATGAGTCCAGAGAGATGTGTTCCAATTTTGAAAGTGGTGTTCAAAAGTAAGCAGAGTCGTAGAGGGTGTAAGAGAACTATATTACAATATATCGTGAAGCTTATTGTATCATCAGATTCGTACCAACTTCAATGTTGTTGTTCTTCTGCCTTTATTTTTCGTTTTGGTAAACGTCTGTAATGATCCGTGCACATCCGCTGACCGTCAAGGAAGGAAGATCTAATTTTAGTTGTGCCCTCGTTCTTCACGTCGACGAGTGGGACAGATCGTCGTCTGCTTCATCAAGTGAGAATGAAGTCATGAAGGGAGATAATGGAGAACAGCTAATGGTTTTCCACTTGTGTGGTTTGTTGTGGTCCTTCTTTCCTGTATAGATTCGGCAGTGTTTCAGACTCTGCGCTGTCCAAGCAAAACAGTGTCTTTGTCTGCAGCTCGACCCAAACAATGGAGGCGATCCCTGTGTCTTTACTGAGCTGCCAGTGTTGAAGCAGCAGATCTGGCTCGGTCTGCGTCCTGCTCTCTAACACTGAACTACGTCACACTTTGAGGAACCATTTGTTGTTCTGTGTCAAAGACATGATGTGGTTTCAGAAAACAAGCCTCTAGCTCTGGATATACTGTCGTTTTATATTGTGTTGTAATCCGATCATCATTTTAGCTGCAATTCTATCAAATGAAGACGAAGAATGTGCCTGATCTCTGATCATCTGTTGATCAATTGATGGCCTTTGATAAACTCCTCTGGTTGTAAGATCATGAGTTTACCAATAAATAAACAAATCCTTCCATTATATAAATTGAAGAAAACATCCCTCAGTTCCACCCACACACCGACTCTTCTGTTATATTCTCCGAACAAACACCTTGAACTTGAAAGAGTGTAAAAAGGGAACGATGTCAAAGGAGGCTCAGATTTCCCTTAATATGTATAAAAGTATAAAATCTTTGAAGTTAAGTGGGACTTGAAATTGCTTGTTTGGGTCCAGTTGCATTCATAACAGCCGAAAACATTTACTAGTAAATATTGTATATGACCGACTGAAAGACGACGCCTTGAGTTCTTCCTCAGGCCCAAAGGTTGACGGCAGTTTTCTATTAAAGGCTGTCGTGCTAAAATGAAACGTGAGGTCTATTTTACACATTTTGAAAGCAGCACTTTTCTTCAGAGGGAAGATATAAACACTCTTCAAGATTCTTCAAGAGGTTGGTCTACAGCTTGTTAGCCATTACTATCCAACTCCAGATGTTCCTCTCGTGTTCATTGGGTTTGTGAAGCGACAGGAGGAGGTTCTACAACATGGGATCTCGTTTCAAAGTTTTGGCTCCTGGTCATGTTTGAAAACAGTCTTTTGTCGTGTTTTGCTGCGAGTGCTTAGATGGTGCATGAAGGCACGGCCTCTGAAACTGTTGTGGTCTCATACAGGAAGGAAGAACCTCTTTGAGTTCCTCAGACTGGAACATGAAAACTCTTATCTTTGCTGTGACTATATTTGGGGCAGTCGGCTTGTTGGCGCAGGAGTATTTCTGAGCCTGACCTACATGGTAACGCTCGGAAAAAGGCACAAAGCTCACCTAAGAATGTGTGAAAGACCCATGTAGGGTTTTAAACCTGCGCATCGTTGGACCGTTGCTAATCTTTTAATAACAAACAAAGGACCATTTCAAGAGCAAGATTGTGACGCGTGTCGTCGCGGTTCTACAAGAGACGTACACTCGCTGTTATCTAACTCTTGTCATTCTCTTTGTCCTGCTCTCGACAGGCTCGGCCGGAGTGGAGGATGTCCCTGATTTCCGTCATAAGCAGAGGCCTCAACTAACCAGACCCGACCCGGACGATGAGTTTCTGCCCAGCAAGATGGCTCCAGACCGGACCGCGGACACCAGCACCAGCTCCTCATCAGATGAACGGTTTCAGGAAGACGAGGTAAACCTGTGAATTTAAAGTATATGAATAGATTTGTATAGAGGCGGATGCAATCCTTTTTAAAGTTAGTGTTCCCGGCAAATCATTTGTAGAAGACGTTGTGTAAAAAGTGAAGTTGTTATGCTGTATTTTGACGACCATTAAATAACTTCTCACTAGTTATACAATATTTATTGTTGTTTATGGCAAAGCTGACAAAATGATTGATGTCTACTTCATTAATTTGTGAGTTAATGTTGATGTTTATAAGTGACGGTGAGTCATAATCAATTAGGGACCAATTTTTAAGTTTTCTTAAATGATATTGTTTTTATTTTTCTAAAAGAAATATCTGCTTTTATTCAAGTCATAGCCATATTGTATATATTTCTGGTATGAATTATCGATATGAATTCTCTTGTTCATGTCGTTCAGCCTTGGTTCCTATGTTAGTCCAGATGGCTTTCCCTTCATTTTACTACTTCTAATAACCCTTAAAGCCTTCGCAGCGATCCACTTTATTTGGTTATAAGAACGATGATGGCAGGCGTCTGCCTCTTCTCTCCGAGACTATTTATTGTCCCCAGAAGAGATTCATTCTGAACGTCTCATTTATGAACTCCAGCCTCGCCAACTTATGATTTAAAACAGAATCGTTGACAAATTCACATCCAAACAAATGAACGATTGAGTTGTTGAGTATCTTATTTGTTGTAATTTAGGATCAAATACTTTATCCTCCAGCACACGCAGAGATGGTGTATCCGTCCAATAACATGAAGAGACAATTAGAATTCCTGCTGTGATGCAGTTCCTTCAAGTCAACGTGAGCAGCGGTGTATTCACTCGTCTGTAGGGCTGGAGGTCGGGATTGATCGTACTCAAACTTGTCATTTCAGGCTGACTCGGCAGAAGAGGAGGCTCGGCCCATTCAGATCCTCGTGGCTCACGAGGACGAGCACAGTTTCGAGCTGGACGCCGTCGCGCTGGAGAAGATTCTGCTGCAGGACCACGTGAAGGACCTGGATGTGGTGGTGGTGTCTGTGGCCGGAGCCTTCCGCAAGGGCAAGTCCTTCCTGCTGGACTTCATGCTGCGCTACATGCACAACCAGGTGACTGTTGCTTCGCTGGTGTGAGCTGTTCGTCTGCACTCAGGGTTGTTTGGTTTCCTCAGCACTTGTTATCTTGTTATCCGTCTCACTCTTAGAATGATCATTTGATGAATCTGTCAGGTTCCTCTCCTGATGGTTGATTCAGACCAGAGGTTTCATGTGATTCCTCGAGCGTCACGATTGTTCAACTGCAACATGTTCTCTGTTCCAAAAGGAAAAATAGTTCTTCAGTCGTCCCTTCACACTGTTGTGTAGAAATGATTATCTTTGTCACTCTGTTTTTCAAATAAATCACATGTTAGTTACAGATTTATTTCAACCGCAGAAATGGTGACAACAAAACACTGAACTCCCATAATGCCTTTTTGCACACTGCTCTGTGTAGTTAAAGCTGACTGGTCACTACAATACTGTATTTAAATGTTGAGGTCCAAGTAGTTTTGTCAAGTCATTGATGGCCGTGATTGGTTGGCTGGGCGGCAGAGCCATTCAGGTCACTGTTGTTGAGAGAGACGATGACGCCTCAAATAAATACTTACTTTAATGTTAAAATATTAAAAACTAAATGGTCACTTTTGTGGATTTGTTTAAAAGAATGTAACCCCTGCAATAAAGGAGGAGCCACCATAGTTGGCTTTGCGTTGATCTGTAAGTAGTAACATTTGAGTATGGAAGTGACATCCCGCTGAAGTCAGATGCAGAGTTTAATTTCTGTTTGGCAGTGTCCAGTGGCATCTGCACAGGAAGGGTTATTGGATTATGATGGACTGTGAGGCCTTCAGTCACATCTTGAACATTATTTAACTCAACCTTCAGTGACTTTGAGCCCATCAGCTCAATTGTTATTATTTAACTTATAACTTGTGTTTTAGATCGTCAGTCAATGGCCTGAAAATTGAGTGGATTTTATCTAGTTTGAGTTTTCATTCAGAGCAATTTAATAACCGGAATAATACCGATGTATCTTCAACTATGAATCGGATGTGAAATCCCTCTATTTAAGATGTTACAATAATGATTTAAGTTGCCTTAAACGTTGTGACACGTTCACTTCAGCTGTTTGCCAGAAGGAAAAACAAGTCCTTGAGCAGCAGCTGGACAGCATGGCAGACAGGATCCCCTTTCATGCACTTGTCTTAACACACACACACACACACACATGCACTTAATCCCTCCGGAAAGACAAGCAAATGTTCTTGCTGCGTTACATAACTTTTTGTCTCCAACAGTTCTTTCACACTCGTCTTTCTAAGTCTACAAAATCAGTCATTTGAGTATCTGACGACATAACTCGATGTTTTTATTGAATGTTTTCGCGGCGTGTCTGGAGATGATTCAACGCCTAGGAAGGTTCCGTGAAGCTGATCATTTGACTTGTAAATCATTGAAGGTCATTTGCTTGTTGTGGTCAGATCTGATCTCCTTGCGATCGGCCAGTCTAGTTGCCTTGAAAAGGTCGTTGTGGTGAGATTTCAAAACCTAAAACAATATTAAATGTATGGAGACTGTTATAATAATGATTATGAATGATGAGCGGTTTTATTGGTGCAGCCATATTCCAAATGTTCCATGATGACTTTCAGGTGTTTTACTGTAAAATCGAATCAAATAAATAAACATTTAGAAGGTAATTTTATTTGCAACAGCTTGATGGATCAGCAGGTGTTTTTCCAGCATCGTTTAGTAAACATGTCAGATTTACTTTTGTACCAACCTGAGCTAAAATGATCTTTAGATATGCCTTGATCACTGATGGTGATGATGATGATGATGAAGTCAGTTTGTGGTTGGTATCTGGATGTCATGTAACTATGTATTTAAGCTGTTTTCACTCAATCAGATCCAACAGAGTTTGTTTATGCACAAATCATTAAGCCGTACTTTGTAGTAACTTATAACACTTTTTTTTAAATCAAACCCACATTTGACTTTGATTCATGTATTTCATGGAATTATTGTATTTTGTTCTATTTAATTTGTCTTTCTAAACCCATTGGCATGTTGAGAATTTTGATACAACTAATCTGTGTAAGATTCTGTTGCCTGTAGTACATTAAGTGTTTTTCCTTGTTTTCCAAGCAAAACATGTTTTTCGTGGTTCTTTTCCAGATCATGCAGCCAGTAGCAATCATCATAACTAGAGTGAAAAATGTTCTGCATCCATGTGATCAGTATGATCAGCAGCATCCAACCTAGTATTTTCCTACTTTCTAGAAATAATAATACAATTGTATAAACAACATTTTACCGGGATGAGCTGGAGGAGGGAGTTGAGTGTAATTTATCTAATGTGTTTACTGGTCATAATTATGGTCATCATGACACAGAGGCGTGTTTGAATGACTGCTTTGTGACTGGAATATACTGCTGCAATACTTAAAGTAAGTAAGTAATATTTATTTATATAGCGCTTTTCGAGACCAGGGTCACAAAGCGCTTAAACAATCAAAAACAATACTCAAAAAAAAAAAAAAGGTACATACTTTAAAGATCAAGATAATACTGAGAACAACACAGGAGTTCGAGAAATTCAAGGAAAAGCCTGAACAAATAGAAACGTCTTAATGTGTTTCTTAAAGGAGTCAGTAGATCATCAAGCGCAAAGAGAGAGAAGATCGTTCCAAAGCTTAGGAGCAACAGCCTGAAAAGATTTCTCTCCTCTGGTCCTGAGCCGTGTGTGTGGAACCATCAGTAGATTCTGATCCACAGACCTCAGAGCCCGAGCTGGGGTGTAAGGCTGGATCAGATCAGTGATGGAAGGTCTGACCATGAATAGATCTGAAAGTAAGAACCAGAATTTTAAAGTTGATCCTGAAAGAAACTGGAAGCCAGTGAAGAGTTTCAAGGATCAGAGAAATGTGAGTTCTTCTACTAGAGCGGCTCAGAATTCTGAATCAACTGCAGGCGAGAAGATCCTTCTTGTTAAGACATGAAAACAAACTGTTACAATAGTCCAGACGAGAAGAAACAAACGCATGGATTATAAGATCCAGATCATGTTCCGACAACATTTTCCTAAGTTTAGAGATTTTTCTCAGTTGAAGGAAACAGTTTCTGGTCAGTTTTCTTCAGTGTTGAACAAGAGACATGTCTTTATCAAATACAACACCCAGGTTTCTCAGGCTCAGTTTGACAGACTGACCTAAGTCACCCAAGTACTGACTCAACCCTGAACCTTATCATCAGGAGCAATCACCAGAGTTTCAGTTTTAAAGTATATAAAGTCTTCATCAATTATTCACTTTTTATGCTCAGAGTTTTGTAAAATAAGTCTCCATAGATGGATAAACTTTATTAAACCCTCTGGAGATCTCTTTTGGGGAATATTGATTTAAAAAAATGCATGTTTGTTTGAAATGCATCCAGATGATTTCAATGGTCCTCCTTCACGCTGGTCTTCCTGATGTTTCAGTCGCCAGACGAGGACTGGATGGGAGGCGACGACGAGCCGCTGACGGGCTTCACCTGGAGAGGAGGTTGTGAGAGAGAAACCACAGGAATCCAAGTGTGGAGCGAAGTGTTTGTGGTCGACAAGCCTGACGGCAGTAAGGTAACTACTCACTAGCACTGAGCACATGCTCACCACACACACACACACACACGCACACACACACACGTGCTTGACAACATCTATCTTTCATGAACAAAACCCTCAGATCAATGTCCGACAGGCAAACGACGATCATTGTTTAATATTAATATTTCATATTGCTATACATGTAATCACTACCTTCTTATGTGTATGTTCTGTTTTTGTCGAGGTGACGACAAGTATAACACGTCACGGTCAGATGACGACACAGTCGTATGTTTTATTGTCTAGTTATTTCAAGGATTTGATGACATGTTTGGTGCGTGTGCTGACATCGTTGGAAGCCAATGAAACGAGGCTCGTCTTTTGCCTGAACAACTGTTTTGCGATGAATAATTCGAAGCTATGTGTGTAAATGATGCTGAAAAAGACACTTGTGATGATAATGTTCCTTTAGTTCGGTGTATTACTCACTCATCACGCAGTAATACTAACGAGTCGTAACACGGAGCCTCACCTTTTGACTGATTTCTGAGCAACATGTGCCACTTAATATTGGTTTTAGGTTTGTAAGTACAACCAGAAAAAAATGCATAAAACGAACGTCTATTCTTGAGTAAATGTAGGGGTTGGAAGTGCAGCTCGTAGAAAATATGGAAGTAAAGTTCCCTCCTTGGCGGAGGTAATAATCCAGCATCATGAGGTCATCTTTACTCACGGTCGTCTCTGCAGGTGGCCGTTCTCTTGGTCGACACTCAGGGAGCGTTCGACAGTCAGTCCACCATCAAAGACTGCGCCACAGTTTTCGCTCTCAGCACCATGACGAGCTCGGTGCAGGTGAGACCAGAGAACACCTGTCCGAGCTGAGATTTCTGACCGTGTGTCGTTTCCAGGTGTACAATCTCTCCCAGAATGTTCAGGAGGACGACCTCCAGCATCTGCAGGTACTTTCCTGTCGCTTCAAAGTGTGAAACGTTCGTGTCTGTTTCTGTTGTTTGTCCAAGACGTTGGTCAAAGTCTCTCTGAATACAACATGAATCCAGATCATTGTTTCACTTTCAAACACTCTTTTACACGTGTTGAGGCTTTTTGTTTGCTTTTCGTCTTGTATATTTAACATTCTGTCCTGTTTGTCTAAGTAGCTCAGAGTATAAGACGTGAATATATGTCCAAGTGACACAGAACGTCTGTTGGTTCTGTTTTAGTGTGTGTTTTATTTCATTACAACACTGATAATCAAAGTTTCTGATTCTGCAAAGATAATTTCATGTTTCAAATATTTTAGTAATTTCTGTAATTATTCAGAGCTTTAGAGCTTAATTATTATTTGACTTTTGTCACGTTAATACATGTAAACATTTAAATATGCTCAACTCATCGTAGTCTGGCTTCACTGTCAATAAAATACTATTAACTTGATGTTTCAGCATCACTTCTATTCAAAGTGTTTCTTAAACGTCCACAGCTCTTCACAGAATACGGGCGACTTGCGATGGAAGAAATCACCTCCAAACCTTTTCAGGTATTTGTTTAAGAGACACTAGGATGAACAAATGAATAGTTTTCTTTTCACTGTGTTTATTTGCTAGAACTGTAATCACTATAGAAGCTAATATTAACAGATTTTAAAACATGTCAATCATTTGAAGTTAAACAAAGACAAAAGTTCACAAACATTTTCTACTTGTTAACTTCATTTTACCACTTGTGTGGTTGTTGCTGAGATGTTTCTGTGTTGGTCAGTCTCTCATGTTCCTGATCCGTGACTGGAGTTACCCGTACGAACACGACTACGGCCTCGGAGGAGGAAACGCCTTCTTGGACAAAAGGCTACAAGTACGAGGTTTTCTGTTTCCTTCTCTTGAAGTGAGACGACGGTTACTGTTGAGAGTCTCGTCCACCATCAGGTGAAACAGAACCAGCACGAGGAGCTGCAGAACGTCAGGAAGCACATCCACTCCTGCTTCTCCAACATCGGCTGCTTCCTGTTGCCTCATCCGGGCCTGAAGGTGTCGACCAACCCCTACTTCGACGGCCGACTGAGAGGTGCGTGACCCCGAGCGTCGCCTCGAAGACGCCGAGCTGAAGGTGTTTGTTGCAGACATCGACGGGGACTTCAAGCAGCAGCTGTCGCGCCTGGTTCCTCTGCTGCTGGCTCCTGAGCGGCTGGTGGTGAAGGAGATCGGAGGCAGCAAAGTCACCTGCAGAGATCTGGTGGAGTATTTCAAGGTCAGAGACGGTTGACAATTCTCTCAACTTTCCTGAATGTTTTAGAAAAAAAGCTTAAATATTCAAATACATTTTTATTAAACTTTAAAAAATATTCATTGTTTATTTTTTTAAGTTTTGACTAATAAAGTTTGAAATCTAAAGGAGTCCTTTATGTGCCTCAAACGTTATTCTGTATTCCCTCTCCACGTCTTGAACACGCCGCCAGTGAAACTTACATTTTCTAAATGTTAAAAAAACATTAAACGATTACTCGGATTCTAATCTGCACAATCAGTATTTTTTGCATTTAAACTAAACACAGCAATACACTGTTATTACACAGTCGGTAACTGTTATGACACAGTAATTAACCTGCATTCATGTTGAATAAAAGCCACAAATGGAACATTTAATCCTTGAAAGAGAACAATTGTTAAATCACAAATGGCTGTAATTCAGCTCCAGATCTAACTATTCGGGAAATGGCACCATCTAGTGGCGTCTAGTGGCGTGTTCAAGACGTGGAGAGGGAATAAAAAGTAAAGTTTGAGGCACTTAAAGAACTCCTTTAGAGTTAAAACTTTATTGGTTCAAACTTTAAAAAAACGACAATGAATATTAAGGTTTAATTAAAAATGGATTTGAATATATTTACGCTTTTTGTCCAAACCTTAAGGAAAGTTTATTTGTCTTGAGTATTTCTTGGATTCAAATTAGTTGCAAAACAAACAAATACCAAGTGAAGGATGGATTAATGGAGGATGGATGGATGGATGGATGGATGGATGGATGGACGGATGGATTAATGGATGGATGGATGGATTAATGGATGGATGGACGGATGGATTAATGGATGGATGGATGGATTAATGGATGGATGGACGGATGGATTAATGGATGGATGGACGGATGGATTAATGGATGGATGGATGGATGGACGGATGGATTAATGGATGGATGGATGGATGGATGGATGGATGGACGGACGGACGGATTAATGGAGGATGGATGGATGGATGGATGGATGGATGAAATAATGGATGGATGGATGAAATAATGGATGGATGGATGGATGGACGGATGAAATAATGGATGGATGGACGGACGGACGGACGGATAGATGGATGGATGGATGGATGGATGGACGGATGAAATAGTGGATGGATGGATGGATTGATGGATGGATGGATGGACGGACGGATGGATGGACGGACGGACAGATTAATGGATGGATGGATTAATGGATGGATGGATGGACGGACGGACGGACGGACGGATTAATGGAGGATAGATGGATGGATGGAGGATAGACGGACGGATGGATGGACGGATGGATGGACGGACGGACGGATAGATTGATGGATGGATGGAGGATAGACGGACGGACGGATGGATGGATGGATGGATGGATGGATGGAGGATAGACGGACGGACGGATGGATGGATGGATGGATGGATGGACGGACGGACGGACGGATAGATTGATGGACGGACGGACGGATAGATTGATGGATGGACGGACGGATAGATGGATGGACGGACGGATAGATTGATGGATGGACGGATAGATTGATGGACGGACGGATGGATGGATGGATGGATGGACGGACGGACGGATGGATGGATGGATGGATGGATGGACGGATGGATTAATGGATGGACGGACGGATGGATACAACTTTATTAGTATTTCATAATATTGAATGATTACATTTAAAGTTTGACACTTTTTTATAAATGATTTAAATGACATTTAATAACATTTATAATTATTAGAATAAAACTGTTACAAATATTGAACTATTAAACCCCTCAATCTTGTGATGATGCTGTACTTCATGGTCACATAAGTTCTTCTGGTCCAGGCCTACATCAAGATCTACCAGGGGGAGGAGCTTCCTCATCCCAAGTCCATGTTGCAGGTGAGTTTCCTTCCTGCTCGTCTCACGCTTCAGGTTCAAACCTCTGGTCTGCAGGCCACCGCCGAGGCCAACAACCTGACGGCCGTCGCCGGCGCCAAAGACATGTACAGCAAAAGCATGGAGCAGGTACCGACCCGGGACTTCCCCCCTCTCCCCGAGTCCCGCCTGACCTTGTGCCCTCGCAGGTGTGCGGCGGAGACAAGCCCTACATCGCGCCCGCCGACCTGGAGCGTTGCCACGGCGACTTCCGCGAGCACTCGGTGCGCTTCTTCCGCTCGGTGAAGAAGATGGGCGGCGAGGACTTCTGCCGGCGCTACCAGAACCAGCTGGAGGCGGAGCTGGACGAGGCCTTCGCCAACTTCTGCAAACACAACGACGGCAAGAACATCTTCTACGCCGCGCGCACGCCGGCCACGCTGTTCGCCGTCATGTTCGTCACCTACGTGCTGTCGGGCGTCACCGGCTTCATCGGCCTCGCCACGCTGGCCGCGCTCGCCAACCTGCTCATGGGTCTGGCGCTGCTGGCGCTCTGCACCTGGGCCTACGTCAAGTACTCGGGAGAGTTCCGGGAGGTCGGGTCCATGATCGACCTGGTGGCCGAGACGCTCTGGGAACAGGTGGGTTCACGGCCGCCCTCTGTCGCCCCCTGGAGTAATGTTGATGGAAGTACATCAGTGGCTTCACAGTATTCAATTTATTCACAACTTTAAATGTTGAAACTGTGATTTTTATTTATGTTTATTTATGTTTATTTATCTGAATGTTGTTGAAACTGTAGTCAATATTTTGTTTATTTAAAGGTTGAGTTTAAAAATGCAATATTTCCAAATCAAATTCTATATTTTTTAAGTAGAGTTTAATGTTATAATTCCAATATAGTCTTTTAAATTCAGAATAAAAATGCTATTAATTGATCAAATCTATGTGTGAATAAAATAAATAACTTTAACTTCAAGTGAATTAAAACATAATAACATTTAAATAAACTAAATTCAAAGTTTCAACATTTTAAATGTTCAATGTTGTGATGAAACTGAGTTTGTCTTCATGTCTTCTGTCCGTTCATCCCTCTCTTCTTCACGTCTTCTGTCCGTTCATCCCTCTCTTCTTCAAGTCTTCTGTCCGTTCATCCCTCTCTTCTTCAAGTCTTCTGTCCGTTCATCCCTCTCTTCTTCACGTCTTCTGTCCGTTCATCCCTCTCTTCTTCACGTCTTCTGTCCGTTCATCCTTCTCTTCTTCAAGTCTTCTGTCCGTTCATCCCTCTCTTCTTCACGTCTTCTGTCCGTTCATCCCTCTCTTCTTCACGTCTTCTGTCCGTTCATCCCTCTCTTCTTCAAGTCTTCTGTCCGTTCATCCCTCTCTTCTTCAAGTCTTCTGTCCGTTCATCCCTCTCTTCTTCACGTCTTCTGTCCGTTCATCCCTCTCTTCTTCACGTCTTCTGTCCGTTCATCCCTCTCTTCTTCACGTCTTCTGTCCGTTCATCCCTCTCTTCTTCACGTCTTCTGTCTGTTCATCCCTCTCTTCTTCACGTCTTCTGTCCGTTCATCCCTCTCTTCTTCACGTCTTCTGTCCGTTCATCCCTCTCTTCTTCACGTCTTCTGTCCGTTCATCCTTCTCTTCTTCAAGTCTTCTGCCCGTTCATCCCTCTCTTCTTCAAGTCTTCTGTCCGTTCATCCCTCTCTTCTTCACGTCTTCTGTCTGTTCATCCCTCTCTTCTTCACGTCTTCTGTCCGTTCATCCCTCTCTTCTTCAAGTCTTCTGTCCGTTCATCCCTCTCTTCTTCACGTCTTCTGTCTGTTCATCCCTCTCTTCTTCACGTCTTCTGTCCGTTCATCCCTCTCTTCTTCACCTCTTCTGTCCGTTCATCCCTCTCTTCTTCAAGTCTTCTGTCCGTTCATCCTTCTCTTCTTCAAGTCTTCTGTCCGTTCATCCTTCTCTTCTTCAAGTCTTCTGTCCGTTCATCCCTCTCTTCTTCACGTCTTCTGTCCGTTCATCCTTCTCTTCTTCAAGTCTTCTGTCCGTTCATCCTTCTCTTCTTCAAGTCTTCTGTCCGTTCATCCTTCTCTTCTTCAAGTCTTCTGTCCGTTCATCCCTCTCTTCTTCAAGTCTTCTGTCCGTTCATCCTTCTCTTCTTCAAGTCTTCTGTCCGTTCATCCCTCTCTTCTTCACCTGCTGGTCCAGGCTTCATGTTTTTCTGCTGATTGGTCTAAACCTCAGTGATGTCGTGTTTTGTCTCCCTCTGTTGCTCGACAGAAGTCGATCAGGAAGGTGAGAGTCGCTCACTCCTCCTTTCTCGCCGTCATTCATCCTTGATCATCCCTCGCTCGCGTCTGCTCCTCATCCTCCTTTCATCCTCTTCTCCTGATCTGCTCACCTCACTTCCTGTTTGACAGAGTCGGCGAGATTGAATTAACCGTCAGTTAAAGACATGCATAACATTTCATTAGTTTTAGGTGTTTGTCGCTGATTTTTGTTTGTTTTCTTTTGTGTAAACTTTTAATTGATCACAGAAACAGAAACACAATCAAAGTAGCAACATGCTCGACAATAACAACCTTTGAAGGAAGATTAATAACAAATACAAAAGTGTTAAAAGTGCTGTCAATCAAACGCACAATGTTTTAACTCTTTGAAGTGAAACATTCAGTTAAAGATTGTTTCGGTCAAACCTCAGGAATCCTGAAGTCATTGAATGCATCAACTTGTGTGACAAAGAAAGAAAGTTAAAGTTTCTTTACTTCAAACATTATCTGTTGATTATTTTTCAGTAAAAAATAAAAGTTCTAAACAGTTTTCATGTTGATGTCAGTGTTGAGGATTAGATCAGGAACAGAGAACATCCCGACTTCCTTCCTTGCTGCCTTGCCTCCCTACTTCCTTCCCTTCCTTCATTCACTCCCTTCACTTCCTTTACCTCCTCACTTCCTTCACTTCCTGCCTGCCTTCCTTCATTCCCTTCCTCCCTTCCTTCTCTCCCTCCCTTCCTTCCTTCCTGCCTTCACTTCCTGCCTGCCTGCCTTCCATTCTCCCTTCCTTCCTTCCTTCCCTGCCTTCACTTCCTCACTTCCTTTCTTCCTCCCCTCCCTTCCTCCCCTTCCTTCCTTCTCTCCCTTCCTTCCCTCCCTGCCTTCACTTCCTCACTTCCTTTCTTCTCTTCCTCCCTTCACTTCCTTTCTTCCTCCCCTTCCTCCTTCACTTCCTTCATTCATTCACTTCCTCCCTTCCTTCACTTCCTCCCTGCCTTCCTCCCCTTCACTTCCTCCCCTTCCTTCCTCCCTCCCTGCCTGCCTTCACTTCCTTCATTCAATCCCTCCTTCCCTTCCTCCCCTTCCTTCCTCCCTTCCTTCCTTCACTTCTGCCATCCTTCCTTTCTCCCTTCCTCCCTTATTTTCCTTCATTCACTTCCTCCCTCCCTGCCTTCCCTACCTTCATTCAATCCCTCCTTCCCTTCCTTCACTGCCTGCCTTCCTTCCTTCCCTTCCTTCACTCCCTGCCTTCCTTCCTTCCCTTCCTTCACTTCCTGCCTCCATGTTAACTCTGCTGTGTTGCTCCAGGTCTTGTCCAAACCTCTGGAGCGGGTCCGAGGCCTGGCCCTGCTCTCGTCCGTCCCGGGCGTGCGATCGTTCCTTCCTCTGAACAACAACTACAAGAAGAGAAACTGATCCACTCGTTCACTTTCTCACACTTTTTTCTAAACAACTTTTTACGTTTCAATTCGAGCTCAAATCTCAGGACGTCCAGACGCGTCGACCGAACGACCCTTCGGTGAATCTCAAGACGCTCCCGTGTCGTCACTTCCTGTGTCGTCACTTCCTGTTCTTGCTTTTCAACCTTTTCGTTCTCCCTCTTTTCCCGCCTCGACCGCCGGCCGCGAGTGACCTCCTTCTTCTTCTTCTCTTCCGCAGCTTCTGAAGCCGCTCAGTGAACGATACATGGAGGACAACGTCCGGCAGACGGTGGTCAACTCGCTGAAGGCCAGTTTGACGGAGCAGATTTCGCAGAACACCAAGTTAAAGACTCACTGACCCTCGTCTTCATCATCTTCCTCCTGCTCCGCGTCAACCACTAGAACTGTGGAAATAGTTCAACACCAAAGCCGACTCCCGTCATCAGTGGCATGTCCTGCTTCTGTATCGCCCCCTGGTGCCTCGGAGGAGAAACTCTTGGAGCTAAAAAAAGCTGCTGCTGTTTTGTTTTTTTGCCAAAACTTGAAAGATTTTGTTCTCTCCAGTGCCATCGGGGGTCACATGACTCATTCACATGTAGTTCAGGGACGATTATTGATCAGCACTTGTTTGTTTTCCGTAAGCGATCGTTTCTGTGCAGCACAAAGAAGTCGTGAAGGTCGATCTTCTGCTCAGGTTCACTGCTGATGTTTCACGTTTGCTGCATGTTGTAGTCGGAGTCGCTCGTATCGCAGCAGATTCATGTGATCACGAAGACACTGTTGCTAGAGTCGCGGCAGGATAACCTGTTGATTTATGCTTTTATAGTCGAGTTCTCTGCATGTGTTTGTAGCTGGGTCGCCTCCTGGGATCAGTCCTTCACTGGGTCGCCTCCTGGGATCAGTCCTTAACTGGGTCGCCTCCTAGGATCAGTCCTTCACTGGGTCGGCTCCTGGGATCAGTCCTTCTTTGGGTCGCCTCCTAGGATCAGTCCTTCACTGGGTCGGCTCCTAGGATCAGTCTTTCACTGGGTCGCCTCCTAGGATCAGTCCTTCACTGGGTCGGCTCCTAGGATCAGTCCTTCACTGGGTCGGCTCCTAGGATCAGTCCTTCACTGGGTCGGCTCCTAGGATCCGTCCTTCACTGGGTCGGCTCCTAGGATCAGTCCTTCTCTGGGTCGGCTCCTAGGATCAGTCCTTCACTGGGTCGGCTCCTAGGATCAGTCCTTCTCTGGGTCGGCTCCTAGGATCAGTCCTTCACTGGGTCGGCTCCTAGGATCAGTCCTTCACTGGGTCGGCTCCTAGGATCAGTCCTTCTCTGGGTCGGCTCCTAGGATCAGTCCTTCACTGGGTCGGCTCCTAGGATCAGTCCTTCTCTGGGTCGGCTCCTAGGATCAGTCCTTCTCTGGGTCGGCTCCTAGGATCAGTCCTTTACTAGGATCAGTCCTTCACTGGGTCGGCTCCTAGGATCAGTCCTTTACTAGGATCAGTCCTTCACTGGGTCGGCTCCTAGGATCAGTCCTTTACTAGGATCAGTCCTTCACTGGGTCGGCTCCTAGGATCAGTCCTTCACTGGGTCGGCTCCTAGGATCAGTCCTTCACTAGGATCAGTCCTTCACTGGGTTTTAAAAATAGTTTATGGGTAAAAACATTTGGTGTCGATGTCATTTTAACGGCTTAAGGAAAGTAGCTTCTATATCCAACTGAATAAACGATTGTTTACTGAGCTTCACATCTGCAGACGTTAAGTCAGAAGTTATACATACTTAGGTTTCTTTAGTCTCGAGATATTTTAAGGATATTTCACCTGCGTCCGCTTCACTCTGAGCTCTTCTGTGTCGTGTCTCGGGCGTTGATTCAATATTTAAATAAACTTTGTATACTTTTTTTTTTTTTAGAGAAGCAGTCGATTTGTTTTCATCACTATTTCACGGTTGTTGCGTAGAAAGTGAAGAACGAAGAGTTTTGGTTGTCGAGCAGGTCGGAGACGTCCGTCTACCTTTTAAGAATATCCTGGTAATTTATTTTTCAATAAAATGTTTACCTTCAGAATAAAAACGTTACGGTCACATGGTGTCTTTTTCATCTTTTTACTCATTCACTGAAATCAGTCTCTTGATCCTTGAATTGAGTTAATTTAAGTTGAGATTTAGTTAATTCTATCATTACAGTTGGTTATTTTCTGCTGGCATATAGAAGTTCTCCTGGAGCAGAGTGGACTGGATGGTGTTGAAGGCTCTAGAAAAGTCCAGGAACAGGATCCTCACTGAACCGCTTTATCCAGGTGGGAGTAGATGCAGGAGGTGAAGCATCTTTTACACCAACTGCTGGCCGGTAGGAAAACTGCAGGGGGTCTTGTGCTGGACTTGTGGCCTGATATGTTTGAGGACCAGCTGCTCCAGTGTCTTCATCAGCTGCGAAGTCTATGCCACCGGTCTGTAATTGTTCAGCACACTCATGTCTAACATGACATGTTTCACTGATCACTGTGTTGAAACACTGAATCAAACCTGTAAAATTGAACTTGAAAATTCAGAAAAAACGGTGCCCTTGGACAAATGAAGATCTCCTGAGTCTGAAGAGACTTTGTGGAAAGACTGGAGCGTCTCTGGAAGTCCACTAAATTGAGGTGCACAGACTTCACCTCAGGGATCTGATGTCTTCTTACAATGAGATGGTGGAAACTGCTAGATCTGATTACATCAGAAAACTGGTAGCAGCAAATAGGAAAAAAACACAAAGTGTTGTTTGACACGATTAATTCTCTCGTGTCTCCTGCTCCTCAAATCACGCCTGTCTTCTGTGAAGCTGACAGCAATGCATTGTTGAGATTTTTCATTGACAAAATTAAATTGATCAAAGAGAAAATCTCTCCCCCTTTGTTTGGAACCCCTACTGTCTCTGAGCCCCTCTCCTCCTCTTGGTCTTCCTTCACTGCTATATGTTTGGGTGATATTTCGGCACTAGTGAACAAGATGAAACCCTCCTCTTGCTCAGATGAAGTCCTTCCTTGTAGACTTTTTATCAAAGTATTTGATGTAATTGGCCCCTGGGTTACCAATATGGTGAACCTCTCCCTTTCCACAGGGGTTTTTCCCAATGCATTTAAACCATTGTGGAGCCTCTGCTCAAAAAGCCAGGCTTAGACCCAACTGACCTCAGTAATTTCAGGCCTATTTCTAAGCTCCCTTTCTTTTTCAAGATCTTGGAGAAGGTGGTGTCTGAGCAGCTGTCTTTGTTCCTGGATCAGAGCGACATCCAAGAGAAGTTTCAGTCTGGCTTCCATAAACATCTACGGAGACTGAGGTCTGTGGATCAGAATCTACTTATGGTTCCACGCACACGACTCAGGACCAGAGGAGAGAAATCTTTTCAGGCTGTTGCTCCTAAGCTTTGGAACGATCTTCTCTCTCTTTGCGCTTGATGATCTACTGACTCCTTTAAGAAACATCTTAAGACGTTTCTATTTGTTCAGGCTTTTCCTTGATTTTCTGGAACTCCTGTTGTGTTATCAGTTTTATCTTGACCTTTAAGCAGAGGTATAAAAAGTAAGAAACAAAGATAGAGAAGCAGCAGAGGTCAGAGGTCAGAGGTTTTATCATATTGTCTCGTTATTAAAATGTTTTGTTCAAGATGCTCTGAGATGTGAACAAATGTCTTAATTGATCCTTATTTGTGTTTATTCACTTCACGTATAGCTGAGAGTAGAAACTGATCCTGAGTCTGTTTGTGTTCGAGTGACCTGAAGCGCGGCAGGTGAACAGGTGAGGAACAGGTGAGCAAGGGTTCAGGATGTTGGAGGCTGTGAAGTAATGAAAGATTTGATGTTTCTACACAACATAATCACATTCACAGGTGGATGGACGAGAGTCTGGAGCTGAACTGCTCTGACATCAGTGGAAACAAACACATGTGTGGATCATTAAATCATTGATGACATATGAAGTGATTGACAACTACACTCTGATGTTTCCATCACTGACCTTGAACCACACGGGTGGACACACCTGTGATCGCAGTGGTCAGTATGATAATTACTACCTGTATGTGTGTCCTGAGTCTGACCCGCCTGCTGATGTGTTCTTCACCGGAGGAGAGAACGTGACTCTACGATGGTAACATGAGAGACGAAGATGTTCCAGAGAATCCAGTCTCGACGCTTGATAAGGAGAACAAAGTGGTTCTTTAATGTGTGTTTGTAAGTAATGTGTATTCATATAGAGCTTTTCCAGACCAGGGTCCCAAAGCGCTTAAACAATCAAAACAATATTCAATAAAGTATATATTTTAAAGGTCAAGATAAAACTGATTAACAGAACAGGAGTTCCAGAAAATCAAGGAGTCAGTAGATCCCCTGAGTTATCTTCATAATCTCAGGTTCTATGAATTGGTGCAAAGCCCTCTAACCGCTTCGCTATTGGTTTATCCTCGAGGCCCCGCCTCGTCTCTGAGAAAGCTTAATGAACTCGCCACCCAGCTGGGTGCAGTCCACTTCCTATAAAGGCTTTGCACAATCCTGACAGCAGCATCGCTAGGGCCCCGCTGGCCGTGGATCCAAATCCATTGGGGCCGCGGGCCTCGGGGGAATGTAATCGCTCAAAAACAGTATGAGCTACTGATCCTGTCGCCATGTCGAGGAGATAGGCTCTAGCCAAGGCTGAGGTGGACGCCCAAGACAACAACCTGCGAAAGAGCCACTGAAGCTGCCACACCACGGGTGAAAAGTGCCCCTAATTCGCTAGGAGCAGATCCACCCGCTGCCTGGTAGGCCTGGATAATGGCCGATCTCACCCAATGAGAGACCTCTGAGGGAAGACCGGCTCACCTGGCCAACATCTACTGTGGCAAAGAGGGCATCAGAGCGGCCGAATGAGGCCAGGCACCGCAAAACAAAACCCGCACAGGACAACAGGTGAAGACGATCTTGACCCCGGTCCAAGTGGGGCGGCGGTTGGAAGGCCTGCAGCGTGAGAGTTGTTGCCCGGAAGGACCCGAACCTTCGGACAACGGAACGCTGGGATCGGATGCAATGACACTGATGACTCCTCGACTCAAGGAAAACATTTAGGGCTATAAGGTAAGGTAAGGTAAAACTTTATTGATCCCTCAGGAGGTCTCCTTCGCGAAATTGTTTTTTTTCCAATAGCCAGCAATTTTTCATAAACAATAAAAAAGAATACATAAAAAATAAAATAAGAACAAGGACATAAAGAGGAAGAACAAGATGACACAATCGAAGTATAAAGATAAAGACACAGAACTGAGCCAAAGAAAAACAACAAAGACAAAGGATACAAAGACTAACATAGAACAGAACATCCAGATACTCTCACTCCACTCCTGCCCCCGAACTCAGAATTGTACAATTTAATAGCCCGAGGCATGAATGAGTCCTTGAGTCTATTTGTTTTGCACCTGGGTAGGAGCATTCATGCTTCATCTGCTTCTCTGCTCACTGATGACAGTGTTCAGAGGATGATGTCATCATCCATGATGGACAGTAGTTTGTTCAATGATCTCCTCTCAGCAACTGTCACCAGTGAGTCCAGCTTCATTCCACTAATGGGGAGAGCACAAGCTCACTCGTTCTCTTTGTGGATGTCAGGTCCAGAAGGAGTGAAACCTTAAAAGACAAAATGTCACTCATTTGCAGCAAGCCCAGCCACACTGCCGTGTGAGCTGCTGCCATGAGCCCCAGGGGGGACACACACAGCGCCTGCTGACGTCACATGACGTCAAGCTTCCAGCAACTGTGTTGTCAACCAGACTAATGGAGAGAGCACGAGGCTCGCTCGATCTCTTCGTGGATGTCTGTACCAGAAGGAGCGAGACCTCATCAAAAATGTCCAGTGGGACTTGGTCAAGAGGCTCAATTGTCAGGTCTGCGAGAGAATCCAGCACCAGCTGGAGATCCTGCCGGGGGGATGGATGGCCTAACAGGAGGTCAAAGCCTGTAGGCCCCAGTAAGAAACGCACAACCAGAGGGTAGGTACGCGCCGAAGCACCTGGCATGCCTTGTTGCTATGGCTGATGTGAACACTTAGTGTCGCCACAGTCCGTCTGTTATCCAGCAACGCTGCAGGAAAAAACTGTACAGCAGAGACCAATCAGGAGCTGTGGTCCAGGGACCTGTCTGCACACCAGTGAGAGAACATCCCTCATTTGGAGGCATAAGCCTACGTGTAGACGGGGGGCCCGGGCATTCTCCAGCATGTGGAGAGCCACACTTTGAGAGGCAGACCCAGCACCAGGGGTGCCATCAGAGTCCCCCCTGCCCGGGGAGTACGGCGCCACCACTATTAACCTCAGACTCCCCAGCTTCGCTCCCTGAAACAAGGAGAGGAGTCGCCGGCGGAGGGAAGGCAAACAGTAGCCGGCCAGCCAACTTAAGTGGGCCAAAGCGCCCACACCTAGTGGGGGGCAATCAGATGCCCTGAGGGAGAACCAAAGAAGACATTTTAAGTTCTCCTTTTTGGCGTAGAGGTCCACCACCGTGTGACCAAACCAAGCCCACGACTCGGACGGACCCCATTCGTCCTGGACAGCCCCCCTTGACAGTCTGTCTACATTCAGCGCACCCAGCACATGCTGAGCTCTGAGAGAGAGCAGGTGACGGTCTGCCCACAGCCAAATCTTCTTTGCCACACTCAGAAGGGCTGGGGATCTGACTCCACCCTGGCGATTCACGTACGCCACCATTGGAGCTGTCTGATAGCACTAGGACGTTGGACTGTGACAGTTGGGGAGAGAGAGGTGAAGAAGGACGTCGTGAATTGCTTTCAACACTAGCCAGTTGATGTAAACCGGTCTGTTCCAGACACTGCTGGCGTAGGTCTGACCCGAGGTGCCTCCCCAACCTGTCAGGGATGCGTCTGTGAACACCTAAGTGTAATGAACTCTCCTTCTGAGGTTGGTTAGAGTCCCAAAAAAAATAATTTGATGTCCTGCAAAATTAAAGCAGGAAGGCTCACTTTTCGACCTCCGTCCCGCTTAGGGTCTGGCTTGAGACGACCAAACCATCTCTGGAGATCCCTCATATGCAGCAAGCCCAGCCGCACTGCTTTGTGAGCTACCAGCAACTGTGTTGTCAGTCGGAGAATGGGCTGGATACTTGTGTCCGGGAGGCATGCATATCCTACCTCCCTGTTCAGCAGTACCCCCAGGTAAACTAACTGCTGGACTGGAGTCAGAGCCCTCTTGATGAGGTTCACCATGAACCCCAGGTTGGCAATATGGCTCAACATCTTTGAGTGAGCGTGACTTTCTTCCTTTGACCTGGCAAGGATCAATCAGTCGCCAAATAGGTCAGATCATCACCGCATTTGCTCTCAATGGTTCAAGTGCTGCCTCCACACACTTTGTGAAGGGTAGCCAAACGGGAGCCGAGTGTATTGACACACTCGATCCTCGAGGGCGAGACGCAAGTACTTCTGATGTCTCTCGACTATCAGAATGTGAAAGTACGCGTCGGTCAGGTCGATAGATGTCATACGTCGTTTTACCGTCGACATACGAAACGGGCGGGTGGCTATAAACCTGTTCAAATAGCTGACCAACTCCCTGTTCCGCCACTCATGTCCAGAGAAAAACGCGGGGTTGACGGTCAACTGGAGCGTATAGCCACGCCTGATTACTTCCCTTGGCAATCTGGAATGAAGTAAAACCAGGCGACTCCAAGCCGAATAATGTTCCGTCAGAACCTCAGCCCTGACAAACTTTGGGTTGTCCTCCGTTGACGAAAGGTCATCACAAGAGTCGCATCTCCATCTCCTGAACCAACAGCGCATGTACTCGAGCTGGATTCACTAGAACCCCCACTCTTGTACATAAAATCCGGCTCTGTGGGAGAAATGTGCGAGCGCGCTTGAGAAACCTCAGATGCGTCCTACATGTACCCTCTTCCCCTCGGAAGTCTCCCCAGCTCCCCGAGCACTCCTAAGTGTCACCGGAGCTGATGAAACCCGATATGTGGAGGGATGTGCTGGAGAATTTACCCAGAGCTGATGTGAGTTCAGAACAGATCGCGCGCACGTCGGCACCGCATCACTCACCGCATCCAGTACATTCTCAAGCTCTGCTGGCGGTCCTGACCTGCTCGCTCGTGACATCTGACCGCCGCGCACCTATCCAACTGCCTGACCAGCAGGGGCGGCAGTTCCTCGCCCTCGTCTGGTCCCGGAATGGCGGGAAAACCCCGCACATAAAGGTTCCATGGTGCGTCTGTTCCATGGTGTTTCTCTGCCGCCAAACGTGACGCCATCCATGCCGATGGGATTTCTTGACAACGCTGTGAGGGAAGGAACAACCTCCGGTCAACATAGACATGTCCTCATCAGCTGCCAAAAACCCCGTCAGTCCAGCGCATGTCAAAACGGAAGTGAAGTAAACACAGCTGATTAAGCCAGTCTCGTGGACATTTGCTTAAAGGTGAACCGGCTCGCAGGAGTTGTTGATCTCGAACCGGGTCTTCAAACATGTCACCACATGTCCCGTCATCAGGGGCGGCAGCGCGCCCCGCAGGATCCCAGGTTGGGGTCAAACCCTTGGTGTGGTGCGAATGGTTCCGGGACATACCGTTCCATGGCACCCCCGCCCAGAAACACTGGGACACCAAACCCGGAACCGGCTGCTCTCGGACAGGACAGTGATCGGGT
>NC_141828.1:2512500-2532500 GCF_982586985.1 Callionymus lyra
CAGACGGCTGTCACTCACTCACATACAGACATACAGACGGCTGTCACTCACCCACATACAGACATACAGACGGCTGTTACTCACTCACATACAGACATACAGACGGCTGTCACTCACTCACATACAGACATACAGACGGCTGTCACTCACCCACATACAGAAGGCTGTCAGGCTGCGACCGGCCCAGTCCATCAAGTTGAAGAGCAGGAAACACGAGACGGGGATGAAATATTTTTCTGAAACCAAAGACATGTTTAATAAATATTCTAACCTTTGTGTTTATGACGCGTGTGAAGGTCGTATATTTCATCATATGAAGTTTTCAAGTCTCGTTTTTAACATCAATCATTTAAAGTATCGTCATCGTCATCATCATTAAACATCAACTAGTATCTACTCTGGTGTCATTAAACATCAACTAGTATCAACTCTGGTGTCATTAAACATCAACTAGTATCAACTCTGGTGTCATTAAACATCAACTAGTATCTACTCTGGTGTCATTAAACATCAACTAGTATCAACTCTGGTGTCATTAAACATCAACTAGTATCAACTCTGGTGTCATTAAACATCAACTAGTATCAACTCTGGTGTCATTAAACATCAACTAGTATCAACTCTGGTGTCATTAAACATCAACTAGTATCAACTCTGGCGTCATTAAACATCAACTAGTATCAACTCTGGTGTCATTAAACATCAACTAGTATCAACTCTGGTGTCATTAAACATCAACTAGTATCAACTCTGGTGTCATTAAACATCAACTAGTATCAACTCTGGCGTCATTAAACATCAACTAGTATCAACTCTGGTGTCATTAAACATCAACTAGTATCAAATCTGGTGTCATTAAACATCAACTAGTATCAACTCTGGTGTCATTAAACATCAACTAGTATCAACTCTGGTGTCATTAAACATCAACTAGTATCAACTCTGGTGTCATTAAACATCAACTAGTATCAACTCTGGTGTCATTAAACATCAACTAGTATCAACTCTGGTGTCATTAAACATCAACTAGTATCAACTCTGGCGTCATTAAACATCAACTAGTATCAACTCTGGTGTCATTAAACATCAACTAGTATCAACTCTGGTGTCATTAAACATCAACTAGTATCAACTCTGGTGTCATTAAACATCAACTATTATCTACTCTGGTGTCATTAAACATCAACTAGTATCAACTCTGGTGTCATTAAACATCAACTAGTATCAACTCTGGTGTCATTAAACATCAACTAGTATCTACTCTGGTGTCATTAAACATCAACTAGTATCAACTCTGGTGTCATTAAACATCAACTAGTATCAACTCTGGTGTCATTAAACATCAACTAGTATCAACTCTGGTGTCATTGAACATCAACTAGTATCAACTCTGGCGTCATTAAACATCAACTAGTATCAACTCTGGCGTCATTAAACATCAACTAGTATCAACTCTGGTGTCATTGAACATCAACTAGTATCAACTCTGGCGTCATTAAACATCAACTAGTATCAACTCTGGCGTCATTAAACATCAACTAGTATCAACTCTGGTGTCATTGAACATCAACTAGTATCAACTCTGGTGTCATTAAACATCAACTAGTATCAACTCTGGTGTCATTAAACATCAACTAGTATCAACTCTGGTGTCATTGAACATCAACTAGTATCATTAAACATCAACTAGTATCAACTCTGGTGTCATTGAACATCAACTAGTATCAACTCTGGTGTCATTAAACATCAACTAGTATCAACTCTGGTGTCATTAAACATCAACTAGTATCAACTCTGGTGTCATTGAACATCAACTAGTATCAACTCTGGTGTCATTAAACATCAACTAGTATCAACTCTGGTGTCATTGAACATCAACTAGTATCAACTCTGGTGTCATTAAACATCAACTAGTATCAACTCTGGTGTCATTAAACATCAACTAGTATCAACTCTGGTGTCATTAAACATCAACTAGTATCAACTCTGGTGTCATTGAACATCAACTAGTATCAACTCTGGCGTCATTAAACATCAACTAGTATCAACTCTGGCGTCATTAAACATCAACTAGTATCAACTCTGGTGTCATTAAACATCAACTAGTATCAACTCTGGTGTCATTAAACATCAACTAGTATCAACTCTGGCGTCATTAAACATCAACTAGTATCAACTCTGGCGTCATTAAACATCAACTAGTATCAACTCTGGCGTCATTAAACATC
This sequence comes from Callionymus lyra, assembly GCF_982586985.1. Lineage (NCBI taxonomy): Eukaryota > Metazoa > Chordata > Actinopteri > Syngnathiformes > Callionymidae > Callionymus > Callionymus lyra. The sequence goes on from NC_141828.1 coordinate 2,514,729, forward strand.
AACTAGTATCAACTCTGGCGTCATTAAACATCAACTAGTATCAACTCTGGCGTCATTAAACATCAACTAGTATCAACTCTGGTGTCATTAAACATCAACTAGTATCAACTCTGGCGTCATTAAACATCAACTAGTATCAACTCTGGCGTCATTAAACATCAACTAGTATCAACTCTGGCGTCATTAAACATCAACTAGTATCAACTCTGGCGTCATTAAACATCAACTAGTATCAACTCTGGTGTCATTGAACATCAACTAGTATCAACTCTGGCGTCATTAAACATCAACTAGTATCAACTCTGGTGTCATTAAACATCAACTAGTATCAACTCTGGCGTCATTAAACATCAACTAGTATCAACTCTGGTGTCATTAAACATCAACTAGTATCAACTCTGGTGTCATTAAACATCAACTAGTATCAACTCTGGTGTCATTAAACATCAACTAGTATCAACTCTGGTGTCATTAAACATCAACTAGTATCAACTCTGGTGTCATTAAACATAAACTAGTATCAACTCTGGTGTCATTAAACATAAACTATTTATCAACTCTGGTGTCATTGAACATCAACTAGTATCAACTCTGGCGTCACACGGAAAGACTTGAAAACGCTCCTCAGCTGATTCGTCAGCGAGTCAGACGAGTTAAACGAGTCAGACGAGTCAGACGAGTCACTCACCCCAGACGCCACCGTCTGCTATGGTTGACTTTACGTCGACAGTGACTGACGGGAAGATTCCGATGGTGACGGTGAAGATGAAACACACAGACAAGGCCATGATCCAGATCTGAAGGAAACAGTTGAATGAGTCGATGTTACGAGTGAACATCGTGTTACTGTTATTAGTTGTTAGTGTTATTGTTGTTAATGTTATTGTTATTATTGGTATAATATGTCCTACGCTCTTAAACGCACCATAGCTGTCCCGACGTCACTGAACGCATCATCCATCAAAACGGTCGTACAATGTTCGTCCCTTTCCTCCCCTCATTTACATATTCAAATCACATTTAAATGAACCAGAGTCCGTGATTTTTCTCTCCGCGATCAGAAAAAACTAATTAAATGAACGAATATAAACAGTTAATCAGTTTAAATTCAACATTTCTGACATGGATCACACGAAGGTGTAAATGTTTATAGTTTACACAGTTATTAACACAAATACTTTATTAAAAGAGACGATCAGAGGCTCATTTAAAACGACTTAAAATAGTGCTTTAAGTTGATTTACTGATTTACAGTTTTGTTCTTGTTAAACTCAGAGTATTGACGACGACGACAATGGTCTGAATGTCAACACACGCACAAATTCTTATTACATTTATGAAATATATAATAATATATTGACAAATGATGTGAGTGTATTTATACACGTGTGTTTTCAATCACGTGATCACATGACCGCTCGAGGGAAACTAAAGCTGCTTTCCTTCTGTAGCTTCATCTGACGTGATGTTGTTGCACAAGAACGTCTGTGACTCTCGTGAAGACTTGAAGCTTCAGATCGTTTGGTTCGTTATATTAGAAAAACATGATTCTTTGACATGTTTTCTGAAAAGCGTGAAACAGCAGATATAAATATTCAGTTTGAAACGATCGATAAATAAATACACATCATAACATATTTATACGTTTGTGAATCATTTAACATCCACTCGTGAAAATACAAACACTATCGATGGTGAATCATCTCTGACGTAAACATCTGAGCAGGAAATAAGGACGTTCGCGCTTTTCTTTATCGATACACGGACTTTGAGGACCTCACAGCACACGAGGAGAATAATCTGCTTCAAACCGACGACTACATCCGTGTTGTGACGAGAAAACTGTCGCACATCAGTCGACGATTCGCGTCACGAGCAGTGGCTTCACCTGCTTGAAGATGCCGAACACAGAAGACGAGGCTCCGGCTTCATCCTCCACTGAACCAGTCGCCGCCTGCTTCTCGGGATTCTCTGCAAACATTAACGTTCCACGCTTGACGGACTTCAAGAGAGCGTTTGACGTCGAGGGATCATGTCTCAGGTACCTTTCTTGAGAAGATCCATCTTGTTCTCCTCGTCCGTGGAGGGTCTGGACGCGCTGGACTCCATGTAGAACTGGAAGAATTCCTGTCGGGAGAGAACGAGCGTCAGTGACGGAGACACTGAGGAGCCACGGAGGTCCTCGTGACGAAGGTCCTCGTGACGAAGGTCCTCGTGACGAAGGTCCTCACGACGGAGGTCCTCGTGACGAAGGTCCTCGTGACGAAGGTCCTCACGACGGAGGTCCTCGCGACGAAGGTCCTCGTGACGAAGGTCCTCACGACGGAGGTCCTCGTGACGAAGGTCCTCGTGACGAAGGTCCTTGCGACGGAGGTCCTCGCGACGAAGGTCCTCGTGACGAAGGTCCTCGTGACGAAGGTCCTCGTGACGAAGGTCCTCGTGACGAAGGTCCTCACGACGGAGGTCCTCGTGACGAAGGTCCTCACGACGGAGGTCCTCACGACGGAGGTCCTCACGACGGAGGTCCTCGCGACGAAGTTCCTCACGACGGAGGTCCTCGTGACGAAGGTCCTCGTGACGAAGGTCCTCGCGACGGAGGTCCTCGTGACGAAGGTCCTCGTGACGGAGGTCCTTGTGACGAAGGTCCTCGTGACGAAGGTCCTCACGATGAAGGTCCTCACGACTCACCATCCTGGGCAGGGCCAGGTAGGCCGCGATGGCGACGAGAATCACGACACACGCCGTGATGAAGTAACCGAAGGCGCTGTCAGTCAGAGCAGATCCAGCTGCAAACAGCGATCAGGAAACATGAAGCTTGTGATGGAAGTTCAGAATCTTCAACCGTTTATTTAACGTGAATATTTTAAACTTTACGAATTTTATTTGCATAATTCAATCCGTAAATATACATTTATGAATTGAATTTTGATAATTGATTTTAAATAAGAGTATATTTTAAATTGAGATTTTCACACTTTTCTAATAATACAATAATTAAAAAATGAATCATATAAAGTCAGAAAAATGTATCTCTTAGTCTTTTAAATTCAATATAAAAGTTGGTATAATAGACAAACCAGACAAAACCAACAGAGCCCAGAGATACTGGGTCAGACTTTCAGCCAATCACAAGGCGAAGAAGAATCACATGATCCAGTCGCTCGGTGCTCTGTTGGTTTTGTCTGGTGACTCTTACCATGATTTTAAAAGGATGTAAAGCAGACGAACAACATTGTAACTGCGTGTCAAGATGTTCAGACGAGATGATCCAGAGTCACGTACTGGTCAGAGCGCAGATCATGGAGAAGGCGGCGAAGGTTCCGGCGAGTCCTTGTCCGCTCATGATGGGCGTGGTGTAGGAGGCGGGGAGGATCCCGGCCAGACCGAAGAGGCTGCCCTGCAGGACGGCGCCGAAGGCTGCACACATGGAGACGACAACTCAACCTCGTCGCAGAAGAAACAGGTTCATAACAGACGTCAATCAAAGTCATTAACGACCAGAACCGATTTAATCTCGTTAAATGTGTTTTGAATAATATTTTCTCACCACTTTCTATGTTTTATATTATATTTACTGAATCCTGTTTTATTTTACTCCACGTTTTTTATTTTTTTATTTCCCTTAACTGTTGACTTTAATTCAAAAACACCAACAAACCCTCGACGGAGAAAATATTTGTATCGTCTTAGACGATTGTAAACATTTGTTGATACAACGACACACACGATGTAAAAGGAATAAAATAACAAGAAAACAAGAGAATGAAACAATTCAAATACTACATAAAAATTATGAGATGACTGTGGTGTGTAAACTATATATAACTATCTATATAACTAACTTTAACTATATAACTATCTTCACACACGTTCATCCAACAAAAGATTTGTTTTTGAATTATTTTTAGATGTTAAACCAGGACAACAAAATGTTGCCTCTGGTTCGAATACAACGTGCTGTTGTTCACAAGGTTCTGTGTGCGTGTGTGTGTGTGTGTGAGTGTGTGAGTGTGTGAGTGTGTGAGTGTGTGTGAGTGTGAGTGTGTGAGAGTGTGTGTGTGTGAGTGTGTGTGAGTGTGAGTGTGTGAGAGTGTGTGTGCGTGCGTGTGCGTGTGTGAGTGTGTGAGTGTGTGAGTGTGAGTGTGTGTGTGTGTGTGTGTGTGTGTGTGTGTGTGTGTGTGTGTGTGTGTGTGTGGGGGGTAATTCCTGCAGCTCTTGACTCATTAAAACAAACTAGTCAGTGACTTTGGTTGAGATCAGTTCGACCCTAAAGAACCACTTGAATGTTTTCGGTCTCAGACTCTCAACACACGTTTATGTTCACGAGACTCTGGTTTCTTTGTCACATCAGTGTTTGTGATTCCATCGAGGCTGCAACACATCTTTTACCACTTCCTGCTCAGAATCTTCAGCTCAGTTTGGAGTCATGTGACCAACAGTCTCTCTTCGGTCCATCATCTCAAGAAGTTGGAACTCACAGTTGATGCAGACGATCTTGATCATGGTCAGGGTGAAGAAAGGAACCGGAGCCACGTCCACCTTCACCAGCACGGCCGTCAGCAGGAAAACCACCAGAATGGCTGCCAGGCTGCCAGAGATGCGCAGCTTCTGCGAGATCCTGAGCCACAGAAGCGAGAGAGAGGTTCACTCCAGCCGAAAAAAAATCATGAAATGATCTCAACGTTTCTTTTGAAGAACAGTTTTGTATCAACAAACACGATGAATCGATGAAACTTATCGATCTTAATTGAATGATTGAAAAGTGTTTCAGTGAAAAACCATCGAAGGGAAGAGTTTCTGCTGAAACAGGTTCATATACCGTTGTTTCCGGACTATAAGTGTCTCCGGAGCACAAGTCGCTCCAGACATAAAATGCATAATAAAGAAGGAAAAACTGGGGGAAATTGATTTGATAAAATCCAAGAACAGACATGTGATCTTGAAAGATAAAAATAAAACTAGAGGCAACAACAGAATAATTTTACGTTACATGAAGTGAGAACCTGGTATGTTAACATAACATATGAAGAGTTATTCAGAGAACTATAGCATAAATAACTAACTAGTTTACCAAACCATCCGTGTAACTCCAAATAACTCTTCATCCTCGTGTCACTTTTAAACAACTAACTAACTCCGGAGGTAGAAGATGCTTCCTCTTCTACGTGGAAATGATCAACACAGGCCTAGAGCGCCCTCTGGTGGTTTAGTGTGACAATAACATGTGAAATGATATAATAATGTGTTAATAATTTCACACATAAGTCGCTCCAGAGTATAAGTCCCGGACAAACTATGAAAAAAACTGCGACTTATAGTCCGGAAAACACGGAACTTCATAGTTCTAGTCCTGCTGCGTCTGTTGGGTCAACATCCAACATAAGCTGCAGTAAATGAAAGTCGCGCAGCAGCGGGAGATTTAATAACAGAAAGGGGGAGAAGTGAGTGAGAAAATAAAGGAGAGAGGAACATGAATAGCATTCCTGGGCGTGTTTGTGTAGTGGAAGAGTCCGACGCACAATCCTACTCTGATTAAAACAAACACAGACGCACAACGTGATCGACTTACACGACGACACTCGCTCAAGACGCACACGTATTAATGCTGGATGGTAGTTTAACCAGCGACTGGTGATTTTAATTATCAATTAATGATGATTTACTTTTAACATACAAGAGCCTAAAAGCTGCTTTTCCATGACGACCATGAAGGCATCGCTGGAGTCAATGATTTTGGGGCCACTTTATAGAACGTGACCTTATTCAGGGGCCGTCAGGACAATAGATTGAAGGGACAAATAAAGTTTTATATGATGGGAAAATTAAAAGACAAATAACTAAAAGGACATTTGAAAGTAAGTTAATTTGATTTCATGTAATTTTATTTTATTTCATTTTATTTTAAGTTACGAAAAACATTTCTTATTTCACATATTTTATCAGTTTCTCTGGCACCACAAACAAATGCTGTTGTTTTCACAAAGTTTCTCATTTAACTTAATTTTATTCATGATTATTTATTTTAATACATTTTATTAAACAAAAGCATCTACAAAAAAGAACAAATGAAAGGCAGAAAAAAGGGGAAAAAAGACGTTTAGAAAATATATGTAAAAAAAAAAGATAAATAAATGACATTCAGGCAGTAAATAAATGATTAACATTAAAAATATCATATAATACGAGAAAAAGAAAGAAATATATGTTGAACTAATTGATGGATAGTGATGTTAAACTTTTCTAAATGACCAGTTTTATAGTTTTATTTTAGTTCATGCTCACGGATGGAGTCGGGCTTCGATCTGTTGTGTGAAGATTGTCGTGAGTTTGAGAGAGAAACATATCGATGAGACGTTGATGTTCTGGACTCACTTCTGGTGGATGAAGGAGTTCAGGCAGGTGAAGATCAGCAGCGGAACCATCGCACACAGTGTCATCACGTTGTTGAACTTCAGCTCCAGTTCGTTCCTGGACTCGTCCGTCGCGGTTCTGTTGCTGGTGTCGTTGAGTCCGGAGGGCGACGAGTCCTTCAGGCGGCTGGTGAAGTACTGAGAGGAACCAGGGGAACTTTTACTTCAGGAATATGACCTTAAATTAAAAACTTGATTTTTCAACACTTAAAGAGTGACACTCGTCTCACTCTTTATGTTCCAACGAGGGTTTTTAAAATAAAATTAACCAGAAAACTTGAATTTATCATTTTTGTTTCCACCTTTTTTCTACTTGAATGATGGACATTTGAGGATTTAAGTTGATCCTTCACTGCTCATGAGAACTTAACTGGCATCACGGTGTCTTAACTTATCTTAACGACTTCCATTAGCAGATCAAATTCCAGGTTTTAACCCCTTAATGGTCGCCAGAGGATTAAAGAAGCTCCTTCAGGTCGGGGTCAGGTCGGGGTCAGGTGGAGCTTTTTGACTAAAACCAGGAGGATTCAAGCGTCAAACAAACAATCTTTGTGTTGGTCCTGAGGGGGGGGGGGGTCTTATCACTTCCATCTGTCCTTCACAAACACTTTAACTCATTCACTCACCATTGTTGCCGTCATGAAGAAGTTCCAGGGCAGGAGAGTTCCCAAGCCCAGGATGAAGAAGATGATCCAGACAGCATTGTACCTGAGAATCAGATCATGGTTGTGATTCGAGAACAACATCATCCTTCGATACGTCAATCATTTGGAAACCTTTCATTTCTTATGACACACTTCAACAAAACGCTTTCACTTCAAAATTCACTACACATTATCACAGAGTTGTGTTTGTATCGATCGAGTCTTTATGTCTCAGAGAATCTTACAAAAAAAAGCTCAGGAATTAAACAACAACTTTTTTTTTATCTCTGGATCAACTCTGGACAAAAGTCAGCAAATGAACAGAAGAACGAGAAGAAGATTCTTTGAGTCGTACTTGTCCCGGGGAGTGTTGAGGGCCGTCATGGTTCTGCTGAGGTAGAGAATGTTCAGTTGGGGTTCAGTGAGGGTGGCACCGGGTCTGAGGGTCACAGATAACAACATGTTCATTCACTTCACAACATCTTCAGACTCGATACAGGCGTGTGTTGGATCGTGAAACTAGTCTCTGTCCAACATTATTCCTTTAAAATCTTGTCCTTATTTTCACAACGTTTTGGGGGATTTGTTGATCAATCTTTCCCAGATGTTGTCAATGTTTCAAACTAATAAAACTAATTTATCATTTTCACTCAAGCTACAACTGAAACTTAAAAGTTTAATTGTGTGTGTGTGTCTGTGTCTGTGTCTGTGTCTGTGTGTGTGTGTGTGTGTGTGTGTGTGTGTGTGTGTGTGTGTGTGTGTGTGTGTGTGTGTGTGTGTGTGTGTGCGTGTCGACCTAACCCACGGAAATAACACAATGATACACAACTCCAGTGATTAAAACAGCACAGGTTCAAACGATTCATTGTTTTAGTTCAACAGAAACTCTCAACTGTCAGAGAACAAAGACAAATAAAGAAGATTTCCTGCGACTATCAGACCATCTTAGATGAGGCGCGTCGTGCGAGTCATGCGCATCTTCTTGAGAGTCAATGAAAGCACCGTGACTCGGATCATCAACACAAGACTCGAGCCACAAAGAAACCTTTGTACGAGGCCAGAAAAGAGCAACAACTCCTGATAAAAGAAAACCTTACGGAAGATCTTACTTGAGTCCAGAGTCGCGACTTCTTCCCTTCCTGGCAGACGCTCAAGTGGACCTGGAGATGTTTGACTTTATAGCTGGAGGGAGTGGACGCTCCACCGTCGACGACTCCCCCTCTTCTTCTCTCCATCCCCCTCTTCTTCTCTTCTTCTCTCCATCCCCCTTCCTTCTCTTCTTCTCTCCATCCCCCCCTCCTTCTCTCATCCTCCCAAACATTTTATTCTTCACATTCCCAACGTCTGCGCTGATGTTTGGCAGCTCTCAGCGAACCTGAGCAGAACTTTGGATGAAGTCTGACGTTCTTTCTTTGGACTCGTCACAGGCGTTGGATTGACTTTTGTTTTTGCTCGAGAGAATTCAGCGAACGTTCCCTCCTTTCATTTCTCCCTCCACCAGCTTTTATGTTGCTTCATCCACTTATCTCACACTTCATTAAATCCTGCGAAGGATGTTCTCCGTCTCCCTTTTCCTTCATCCTCTTTCCACAGCCATTGTTTCACATCGAGCTCTGAACCTCTTAACCTTCTCCTGCATCCTGAATAACATGACCTCCAATGATTGACACTTGAGGTTAAATTCCAAAGTGTGGAAACAATTCAACACCCAGTGGATGAGTTTCCTTCATATATAAAACGAGTCCATGACATATTTGAGTGTAGACACTAGCGCAGTGGTGACCGAGGCTCCTCTCCAGGAGGAGGAACATGAGGAGCCACATCAAGAGTCGTCTCCTTCGAAAGCTTCACTTCAACTCAAGACTATTGTTGCAGTTAAACCAGAAACATCTGCAGGTTCACACGTTCACACAACAAAACTGTAAGAAGCGTCTGGACTCGTGACACTCAGAGACAAATACTACTAGTACTGGAACATTTGGACAAACGAACTCCTGGAGAGAGTCAAACGTTCATGAACATCATCAACAGTGAAGTCAGGTCTGGTCGACCAATGAGAAGCTGATCCAGTGACTCCAGAGACGACAGTAAATACTTCACTGGACCGACGTTCAACTCTGACCATGGAGTTAGAAACGCATCAAATACATTCCAGAGTCGGGTTCGAAGGCGACTCCTGAACGCGGCTCGGTATCGAACTTCAGTTATTTCCTGACCAAAATACTTCGGTGGCGCCGAGTAACGAAACATGCTTTGAGTTTGAAACACGACGTGAACAGTTGTCACTTGTTGGCCATTTTTCTTTTGCACTGGATTTTTAAGAAAACAGCCTGTAGTTGAAAATGACCAAAGATAAATCTACTCAAATTTAATGTTCTTGTTGTTGACCTCATTAAGTTACTATCGAAAAGTATGGAATGAAGGCGTGGTTTTCAGTCACATTTTAATTCAAAACTCTTTATCCCTTGTGTTGTCTTGGGGTCAAGATGAACGACCTCCACCCCTGCATATGTATTTATGGAAGTCAGAAGTCAGGGAGGTTGTTTGCAGCCGCCGGGTCACCTTGACCCAGAGGCCGCACAAGGGTTAAAGAACAATCCACGGCTCCACATAGTGTCATAAAAGTGTAACTGCAGTTGTTGTAAGACGAATATTTTTCTTCTTCTTCATTGTGTAAAGTTTGTTTATCTTCCTGGTCCGAGTCACGACATCTCAAAATTAAAACCATTACTTTTTTTTTAATGTTACGCATTATAGCTTTAAATTATTCTATTTTACTGCTCAGACACTTTAGACAAACACTGTTGTGTGTTCATTAATAACTGTGTGTACTTGTATACGCTCTCACAATGATTATTGATTTCAAAATTCTACTATACAGTAAGAATTAAATATACTTTAAACATCAATGGTTGCTTCTTCTTTCTTCTACATTCACATTAAACTACAAATATTACTTACATAAGTATGTAGTTGATGCTCTCAAGTAAATGTCTTCGATCAAAGAACTTCAACCTGAAGTCAAATCACTTTCTTATCACAAGTCTTAATTAAAATCCTTTATGACAAAAGCAGCATTAATTACAAACAACAACTTCTATAATAAGATAAACCTTTAAAGTGTCTTTGGTTAAAACAATATAAAAAATGTAGCCACTGTTCAATTAAAATATCTTTTATCATTCAATCATCACATTTTTATCAATTAATAAATGATTTTTTTTAAACTGTAGTTTAATTTAACATTTCAACAAGACACAAGCGAAAGAAAACGACGACTTCTTTTGAGTGTAAATACATCTTTGAACACAACTCGCTGGCGTTAAACAGGTTAAAGGTTGAGAAAGTCTATTGTCATTTAAGTGAGTTTTCAAGCAGTTCTTCACGTCGGGGTCACTGGAGTCGCACACCTTCACATTAACACTCAAAATAGAACATTTAGGGTTTGTTTCTTTTTCACTAGTTTAATGGTTTATCTCGAGTTAACTGGACTGAAACAAACATGACGCGTCAACAGTCACGGTCTAGATCCATCTTTGACTAATGTTAGTCCAGAGAAAATGTTATCTTTAGAACAATCAATAGAACAGAAATGGCGTCAACTGGTCGGGGTCACCAAAGGTCAACCCTCGCGGTGACCGGACTGACCGTCTTCACTCCCTGATCTGCCGTCGTTTCACGTTGAATGGATGGAGGTGTGAGAGCCGTGATCTATGATCTAGACGTGAGTGACGTGAAGTACACAACAGTGACGACTCCAGACTCACACAGGTGTGAGAGCCGTGATCTATGATCTTAAACAATTTCCCAAAGGAGACCTCCTGAGGGATCAATAAAGTTTTACCTTACCTTACCTTAGACGTGAGTGACGTGAAGTACACAACAGTGACGACTCCAGACTCACACAGGTGTGAGAGCCGTGATGTTGTGTCGTTGTGTCCCTGAAGACACTTCACCCTGATTGCTCCTGATGGTGAACTTGGCGCAAGTGTGCAGCCTACAGCCTACTCCCATCAGTATGTGTGAATGGTGGAATTTCCCCTCGAGGGACTAATAAGGGATTCTAAAAAAAAAGAAAAAAGTACACACGACTCACACTTCCCATGATGAGTCACAAACTAACTTGAGTTATTTCCTGCCTCCCCCACAAACCAGAATCATCAGGGAACTAATCACAAGTTATCCTCTAGTTACTGGGACACGAACACAACGACTTCAACATGGAGGAAACATCAGAATTACAGAAGAATTAAAGTAACTTTCACAAGGTTCTTCTTAGTGACACGCGTTGTAACCAGATCTGAACACGTGGTCAGTGCTATTATTATTATTATTAGCGTCACGTGATCATCTGTCCACTATTATCAGCAGATAAAACCCTTAAAACGACACGTTACATGTGACAGTCGCGTGTAACTTGTTGTGGTTCCATTGTGTAGATGAGAATGAATGAATGAACCACGTGCTCCAGCCCCTCACGCGCGGGGATTTGGCGGCAGATTTAATTCAAGTCGTTGTTTTAAAAAACAAACACTGACGTGAAGCGATCGTTTCATACAAACAAGTGACGTAAATACGTCTAAAGCGCCAATATTTCATTTGGACAGAAACGCCATTTTAATTCATCTCACGTTCATTTAACACCGAATACTGTCGTTAAAATGAGAGAATATCTTGTCGGACGAGTTATCAACACATCAGAAGCGGTTATTACAGCAGTGTGTGTTTAAAAAGGCGTGTTTTAAAGGAATCTTACCGTCATTACAGGCGCACAGACTCGCGGTTTGTGTCGCTTTGGCGCGTACGGTGTTTGCTTTGGTCCTGACGATGCGTTCACGGGAATCAGAAAAAAACTACGTTTGCGTCGAACGCCTTTATATGTTTAAACAACCCCCACCCCCCCCTCCCGGGAAAATGTATACAACTTTAAGCTTAAATCAGTCTTAATATTGACACTGTATGACTCTGATATAAAACCTAGATTTAACCTTTCCGCGCCAAAACAATTCATTAAAGTTTTTTTTCCAGGAGTCCCTCAACGCAGCATCGTAGCGAGGGCGGACGCTCTGTAGTAGTCACGTGACCCGTAATTTAAATAATACAAAGATATAAAGTCATATTTTTCAGAAATATTCAGACACTTAAATGCTACTTTACTTCAAAGTAATCGGGTTTAAAATAAAAATAAATGTTTATATTATATATTCCATATTTTCAGTCTTTCTATCTTGCAACAGTGATTTCTATGAATTAAAAAAAACACACACTTTTAAAACAAGTAACTTAAAATATTAAAGGTTTATTTAACTTGTGGCTTCGTTATAGTAATCATTATAACAGTTTATCTCTTCTGTTATAAGTAAGTAAGTAATTTTTATTTATAGAGTGCTTTTCCAGACCAGGGTCACAAAGACGTTAAACAATCAAAACAATATTCAATAAAGTATAAGATTTAAAGATCAAGATAAAACTAATAACACAAAAGGAGTTCCAGAAAATTAAGGAAAAGCCTGAACAAATAAAAAGAATATATATATATATAAGTGAACAGTGACTTTCACTGGATTAAAAGACCAAAAAAAGCAGTGTTGTGTGTTTGTGTGCAGACGTTATGATGTTACACATGTTCCTGGTCTCAACACACGTGTCACGAGAAGGTGTGAAGAGATGATTCCTACATCAACCTGTGAGGAGAAGCACCAACAAGTGGCTCCAGCACTTGTTTACTGCGAGTCTGAAGCAGCAACTGTTCCCGTCTGTGGGCAACACACCCTGTCTCACCCCCCGACACACACCCTGTCTCCCCTCAGTCTAAAAACAGCCTCTCGCGGTCGACAGCGTCACCTTCTCAGAGTAAAGTCTGCTCGTGAATGTCAGCGACTGTGGAGCTTCTGTCTCGGAAAACACTGGAACAAAACAAACGTTAAATGACTTTCTTCTCGCAATGAAACGTGCGGACGGAAAAGTTAGTCTCGAGTTTTGTTACCGAGGTTCGTGAGGAAAACAGAAAAGAAACTAATAGAATAAAAAAATGTCTCTTTTTAACCGAGATCTACGGCAGACGAACTTGAAGTTTTCTGAACCATCAGTGACTCCACTGGTCGTAAGATTTCAATCTTGTTCAACAATCTGACACAAACATGGAGTGAGTGTCGTCGTAAGAAATGCGTAAGAATCGTCGTAAGAATCGTCGTAAGAATCGTCGTAAGAATCATCGTAAGAATCGTCGTAAGAATCGTCGTAAAAAGGTCGTAAGAATTGTCGTAAGAATCGTCGTAAGAAACGTCGTAAGAATTGTCGTAAGAATCGTCGTAAGAAACGTCGTAAGAATCGTCGTAAGAATCGTCGTAAGAATCGTCGTAAGAATCGTCGTAAGAATCGTCGTAAGAATCGTCGTAAGAATCGTCGTAAGAATCGTCGTAAGAATCGCCATAAGAATCGCCGTAAGAATCATCATAAGAATCGTCGTAAGAATCGTCGTAAGAATCGCATAAGAATCGGCGTAAGAATCGGCGTAAGAATCGTCGTATGAATCGTCTTAAGAATCGTGGCATGAATCGTCGCATGAATCGTCGTAAGAATCGTCGTAAGAATCGTCGTAAGAATCATCATAAGAATCGTCGTAAGATTCGTCGTATGAATCGTCGTAAGATTCGTCGTATGAACCGTCTTAAGAACCGTCTTAAGAATCATCGCATGAATCGTCGTAAGAATCGTCGTAAGAATCGTCGTAAGAATCGGCGTAAGAATCGTCGTAACAATCGTCGTATGAACCGTCTTAAGAATCATCGCATGAATCGTCGTAAGAATCGTCGTAAGAATCGTTGTAAGAATCGCCGTAAGATTCGTCGTAAGAATCAAGTGCCCGGAGTAAACCCACACAAAAGAGGAGAACATACTCGCTCCACACAGTCCACTCTTCCATCACCAGTCGACTCCCTCCTGACCGGGAAGCGAACCGACAACCTTGTTGCTGCGAGTCGATCTTGGTCAGTTGATTTGTTCTGTATTTCCTTCAGGAATAATAAAGAACGTAAACAAACAATAAACATTTCAACAGGAACCTCCGAGAATATTTTCTCTTCGATGCAAAACAAGACTTTGTATTTCAAGGTCTATTTTAAAACACGGACTCCAAGCAAACAATCATCACAGGTGTCTTGAGAAGATGTTTGTCGAGTCCCTGGGGAGGGTCAAAGGTCGCCTCCTGACCACATACTGAGATTTAAGGCCAGAGGAATTCCAGAGAATTCAACCCTTCAACCCTTAAGCAAGAGATTTAACCAAATCCCATTTGAGATGAAGAATTTTAAAACAGCACTAAACTACAAAGGATTAAGACAGCAGGGTGGTCTTCCAACGTGAAGTCCTCGTTTCCTAACAGAAGATTCTAACCATTACTTACTGACATTCCCAGAAAACATTCCAGATGATGGACAGTATCGCGTGACCTTCTCCAGTCTGGACACCACAGGAGCCTCTTTGTCCAGCAGACAAACTTGTCCCAAGAGTTTTCTTCTCTGCTCTTTCAGAATTTTTCAACGAAATTCTCTGAATTTCCTGCATCTTTTCCTTTGACCTTTGACACATGATACTGTGACGGTGACACATCCGACTGTTCTTTCTTCTGTGTCGTCTGGAAACACAACCTTTGAGAAACAATGATAACAATTCCTGAAGGAGACCTGGAGAGAAATCAATGAAGTTTATTTATTATTTTTTATTTTAACTCAAACACCTGAAGATCAACTCGTATCGACTCTGGTGTCATTAAACATCAACTAGTATCAACTCTGGTGTCATTAAACATAACCTATTTATCAACTCTGGTGTCATTAAACATCAACTATTTATCAACTCTGGTGTCATTAAACATCAACTAGTATCAACTCTGGTGTCATTAAACATCAACTAGTATCAACTCTGGTGTCATTAAAACATCAACTAGTATCAACTCTGGTGTCATTAAACATCAACTAGTTATCAACTCTGGTGTCATTAAACATCAACTAGTATCAACTCTGGTGTCATTAAACATCAACTAGTATCAACTCTGGTGTCATTAAACATCAACTAGTATCGACTCTGGTGTCATTAAACATCAACTAGTATCAACTCTGGTGTCATTAAACATCAACTAGTATCGACTCTGGTGTCATTAAACATCAACTAGTATCAACTCTGGTGTCATTAAACATCAACTAGTATCAACTCTGGTGTCATTAAACATCAACTAGTATCAACTCTGGTGTCATTAAACATCAACTAGTTATCAACTCTGGTGTCATTAAACATCAACTAGTTATCAACTCTGGTGTCATTAAACATCAACTATTTATCAACTCTGGTGTCATTAACCATCAACTAGTTATCAACTCTGGTGTCATTAAACATAAACTATTTATCAACTCTGGTGTCATTAAACATCAACTAGTTATCAACTCTGGTGTCATTAAACATCAACTAGTTATCAACTCTGGTGTCATTAAACATCAACTAGTTATCAACTCTGGTGTCATTAAACATAAACTATTTATCAACTCTGGTGTCATTAAACATCAACTATTTATCAACTCTGGTGTCATTAAACATCAACTAGTATCAACTCTGGTGTCATTAAACATCAACTAGTATCAACTCTGGTGTCATTAAAAATCAACTATTTATCAACTCTGGTGTCATTAAAAATCAACTATTTATCAACTCTGGTGTCATTAAACATCAACTAGTATCAACTCTGGTGTCATTAAAAATGAACTATTTATCAACTCTGGTGTCATTAAACATCAACTAGTATCAACTCTGGTGTCATTAAACATAAACTAGTATCGACTCTGGTGTCATTAAACATCAACTATTTATCAACTCTGGTGTCATTAAACATCAACTAGTATCAACTCTGGTGTCATTAAACATCAACTAGTATCAACTCTGGTGTCATTAAACATCAACTAGTATCAACTCTGGTGTCATTAAACATCAACTAGTATCAACTCTGGTGTCATTAAACATCAACTAGTATCAACTCTGGTGTCATTAAACATCAACTAGTTATCAACTCTGGTGTCATTAAACATAAACTATTTATCAACTCTGGTGTCATTAAACATAAACTATTTATCAACTCTGGTGTCATTAAACATCAACTAGTTATCAACTCTGGTGTCATTAAACATCAACTAGTTATCAACTCTGGTGTCATTAAACATCAACTATTTATCAACTCTGGTGTCATTAAACATCAACTAGTTATCAACTCTGGTGTCATTAAACATAAACTATTTATCAACTCTGGTGTCATTAAACATCAACTAGTTATCAACTCTGGTGTCATTAAACATCAACTAGTTATCAACTCTGGTGTCATTAAACATAAACTATTTATCAACTCTGGTGTCATTAAACATCAACTAGTATCAACTCTGGTGTCATTAAACATCAACTAGTATCAACTCTGGTGTCATTAAACATAAACTATTTATCAACTCTGGTGTCATTAAACATCAACTAGTTATCAACTCTGGTGTCATTAAACATAAACTATTTATCAACTCTGGTGTCATTAAACATCAACTAGTTATCAATTCTGGTGTCATTAAACATCAACTAGTTATCAACTCTGGTGTCATTAAACATAAACTATTTATCAACTCTGGTGTCATTAAACATCAACTAGTATCAACTCTGGTGTCATTAAACATCAACTAGTATCAACTCTGGTGTCATTAAAAATCAACTATTTATCAACTCTGGTGTCATTAAAAATCAACTATTTATCAACTCTGGTGTCATTAAACATCAACTAGTATCAACTCTGGTGTCATTAAAAATCAACTATTTATCAACTCTGGTGTCATTAAACATCAACAAGTATCAACTCTGGTGTCATTAAACATAAACTAGTATCGACTCTGGTGTCATTAAACATCAACTATTTATCAACTCTGGTGTCATTAAACATCAACTAGTATCAACTCTGGTGTCATTAAACATCAACTAGTATCAACTCTGGTGTCATTAAAAATCAACTATTTATCAACTCTGGTGTCATTAAACATCAACTATTTATCAACTCTGGTGTCATTAAACATCAACTAGTATCAACTCTGGTGTCATTAAACATCAACTAGTATCGACTCTGGTGTCATTAAACATAAACTATTTATCAACTCTGGTGTCATTAAACATCAACTAGTATCAACTCTGGTGTCATTAAACATCAACTAGTATCAACTCTGGTGTCATTAAAAATCAACTATTTATCAACTCTGGTGTCATTAAACATCAACAAGTATGAACTCTGGTGTCATTAAACATCATCTAGTGTCAACTCTGGTGTCATTAACCGTCAACTAGTATGAACTCTGTTGTCTTTAAACATCAACTAGTATCAACTCTGTTTTTTATTAAACATCAACTAGTATCAACTCTGGTGTCATTAAACATCAACTAGAATCTACTCTGGTGTCATTAAACATAAACTATTTATCAACTCTGGTGTCATTAAACATCAACTAGTTATCAACTCTGGTGTCATTAAACATCAACAAGTATGAACTCTGGTGTCATTAAACATCAACTAGTGTCAACTCTGGTGTCATTAACCGTCAACTAGTATGAACTCTGTTGTCTTTAAACATCAACTAGTATCAACTCTGGTGTCATTAAACATCAACTAGTTATCAACTCTGGTGTCATTTAACATCAACTAGTATCAA
>NC_141828.1:2537500-2577500 GCF_982586985.1 Callionymus lyra
AGTAATACTAACTTATGATCTAGTCAAACACTAGTGATCCAGTGAAGTAATACTAACTTATGATCTAGTCAAACACTAGTGATCCAGTGAAGTAATACTAACTTATGATCTAGTCAAACACTAGTGATCCAGTGAAGTAATACTAACTTATGATCTAGTCAAACACTAGTGATCCAGTGGAAGTAATACTAACTTATGATCTAGTCAAACACTAGTGATCCAGTGAAGTAATACTAACTTATGATCTAGTCAAACACTAGTGATCCAGTGAAGTAATACTAACTTATGATCTAGTCAAACACTAGTGATCCAGTGAAGTTATACTAACTTATGATCTAGTCAAACACTAGTGATCCAGTGAAGTAATACTAACTTATGATCTAGTCAAACACTAGTGATCCAGTGAAGTAATACTAACTTATGATCTAGTCAAACACTAGTGATCCAGTGAAGTAATACTAACTTATGATCTAGTCAAACACTAGTGATCCAGTGAAGTAATACTAACTTATGATCTAGTCAAACACTAGTGATCCAGCGGAAGTAATACTAACTTATGATCTAGTCAAACACTAGTGATCCAGTGAAGTAATACTAACTTATGATCTAGTCAAACACTAGTGATCCAGTGAAGTAATACTAACTTATGATCTAGTCAAACACTAGTGATCCAGTGAAGTAATACTAACTTATGATCTAGTCAAACACTAGTGATCCAGTGGAAGTAATACTAACTTATGATCTAGTCAAACACTAGTGATCCAGTGAAGTAATACTAACTTCTGATCTAGTCAAACACTAGTGATCCAGTGAAGTAATACTAACTTCTGATCTAGTCAAACACAAGTGATCCAGTGTAGTAATACTAACTTATGATCTAGTCAAACACTAGTGATCCAGTGAAGTAATACTAACTTATGATCTAGTCAAACACTAGTGATCCAGTGAAGTAATACTAACTTATGATCTAGTCAAACACTAGTGATCCAGTGAAGTAATACTAACTTATGATCTAGTCAAACACTAGTGATCCAGTGAAGTAATACTAACTTATGATCTAGTCAAACACTAGTGATCCAGTGAAGTAATACTAACTTATGATCTAGTCAAACACTAGTGATCCAGTGAAGTAATACTAACTTATGATCTAGTCAAACACTAGTGATCCAGTGAAGTAATACTAACTTATGATCTAGTCAAACACTAGTGATCCAGTGGAAGTAATACTAACTTATGATCTAGTCAAACACTAGTGATCCAGTGAAGTAATACTAACTTATGATCTAGTCAAACACTAGTGATCCAGTGAAGTAATACTAACTTATGATCTAGTCAAACACTAGTGATCCAGTGAAGTTATACTAACTTATGATCTAGTCAAACACTAGTGATCCAGTGAAGTAATACTAACTTATGATCTAGTCAAACACTAGTGATCCAGTGAAGTAATACTAACTTATGATCTAGTCAAACACTAGTGATCCAGTGAAGTAATACTAACTTATGATCTAGTCAAACACAAGTGATCCAGTGTAGTAATACTAACTTATGATCTAGTCAAACACTAGTGATCCAGTGAAGTAATACTAACTTATGATCTAGTCAAACACTAGTGATCCAGTGAAGTAATACTAACTTATGATCTAGTCAAACACTAGTGATCCAGTGAAGTAATACTAACTTATGATCTAGTCAAACACTAGTGATCCAGTGAAGTAATACTAACTTATGATCTAGTCAAACACTAGTGATCCAGTGAAGTAATACTAACTTATGATCTAGTCAAACACTAGTGATCCAGTGAAGTAATACTAACTTATGATCTAGTCAAACACTAGTGATCCAGTGAAGTAATACTAACTTATGATCTAGTCAAACACTAGTGATCCAGTGGAAGTAATACTAACTTATGATCTAGTCAAACACTAGTGATCCAGTGAAGTAATACTAACTTATGATCTAGTCAAACACTAGTGATCCAGTGAAGTAATACTAACTTATGATCTAGTCAAACACTAGTGATCCAGTGAAGTTATACTAACTTATGATCTAGTCAAACACTAGTGATCCAGTGAAGTAATACTAACTTATGATCTAGTCAAACACTAGTGATCCAGTGAAGTAATACTAACTTATGATCTAGTCAAACACTAGTGATCCAGTGAAGTAATACTAACTTATGATCTAGTCAAACACTAGTGATCCAGTGAAGTAATACTAACTTATGATCTAGTCAAACACTAGTGATCCAGTGAAGTAATACTAACTTATGATCTAGTCAAACACTAGTGATCCAGTGAAGTAATACTAACTTATGATCTAGTCAAACACTAGTGATCCAGTGAAATAATACTAACTTAGGATCTAGTCAAACACTAGTGATCCAGTGAAGTAATACTAACTTATGATCTAGTCAAACACTAGTGATCCAGTGAAGTAATACTAACTTATGATCTAGTCAAACACTAGTGATCCAGTGAAGTAATACTAACTTATGATCTAGTCAAACACTAGTGATCCAGTGAAGTTATACTAACTTATGATCTAGTCAAACACAAGTGATCCAGTGAAGTAATACTAACTTATGATCTAGTCAAACACTAGTGATCCAGTGAAGTAATACTAACTTATGATCTAGTCAAACACTAGTGATCCAGTGGAAGTAATACTAACTTATGATCTAGTCAAACACTAGTGATCCAGTGAAGTAATACTAACTTCTGATCTAGTCAAACACTAGTGATCCAGTGAAGTAATACTAACTTCTGATCTAGTCAAACACAAGTGATCCAGTGTAGTAATACTAACTTATGATCTAGTCAAACACTAGTGATCCAGTGAAGTAATACTAACTTATGATCTAGTCAAACACTAGTGATCCAGTGAAGTAATACTAACTTATGATCTAGTCAAACACTAGTGATCCAGTGAAGTAATACTAACTTATGATCTAGTCAAACACTAGTGATCCAGTGAAGTAATACTAACTTATGATCTAGTCAAACACTAGTGATCCAGTGAAGTTATACTAACTTATGATCTAGTCAAACACAAGTGATCCAGTGAAGTAATACTAACTTATGATCTAGTCAAACACTAGTGATCCAGTGAAGTAATACTAACTTATGATCTAGTCAAACACTAGTGATCCAGTGAAGTAATACTAACTTATGATCTAGTCAAACACTAGTGATCCAGTGAAGTAATACTAACTTATGATCTAGTCAAACACTAGTGATCCAGTCACTCGTCTCTTTCAACCTCCTTTGTTAAAGCAACATATTGTAAGAACTTTTCATCTCTTCTCGGTTGTTTTCTTAGAAGATCATGAACTTGTTGTTGAAGTTGTTAGCGTCATTTATAAAGTGTTATGTGTGCGTCTTCACCGTATGCTAACGATCTAAGTTGTTAGCGTCATTTATAAAGTGTTATGTGTGTGTGTACAAGGATTGATTATCGATTTGGTGATATCACGACGCGCCGGCGGCTCCTCTCTGATGTCGCTCAGTTTGGCGGGAAAACGATGCAAGTCCCGCGAGACTGAGCGTTAGAAGAGATATTTTTCCACCATCATGTCGCGGAAATAAACGAAAGGGAAATATCATCGTTTTCCTTCTCTAGACCACCTGACCTCCACTACAGAACTCTTACCTGCACGTGTGGCTACATTTTAAGTTGAAGGAAAAAATATCTAAAACAATATCGATATCGCAATTCAAGACACAAATACCGAATATCGCACATTTTTCCAATATCGTGCAGCTCTATATTACAATATTTTATCAGATAGAACTTTGTGATCCGACAGAAGATCAAAGAAGAAAGATTAGAGGTCAGTGAGAGCATAAATACATGCAAATGAATAATAATAATATTAATTATAAATAAGAATTTAAACATCACAGTCTTGGCTGTGACAGAATACAACATGTTTTCAACGTAACGATAATAAAGAGTTAAAGTTACTCACATGAGGATGTTGATCAAACATCTCAGCTACGAGGCCAGACAGAGTTGAAAGTGTAAACACATGTTTCACGAGCGTCGACTGATGTGATGCAACTTTTAAATCAAAACCTTCTTCCACAGTTTCTGGTTTTAGTTTCTTGAGAAAAATACTTTCTCTCTTGTGGAAGAAAAGCATCTTTGTTGTTTATGAACGTCTGCGCCAACAGAGAGTGATGATGTCATCAGTTCAGTCACATGACTCTCACCTGTTTCATATTTGTTTGTGTTAATATAACTTTATCGACTCTACACACTCACAGAAGCATGTTAGTGAAGCTCCAGCTGATTGGACCACAAGTTACAACATCAACCAATGGGACACGTTCTTTGTCATAAGCTCCGCCCATTAAGTGAAGCACTGAGAGATTTGATTGGATCAGACGCGTGTCAATCAAAACAGCTGGTGTTTGAAGATTGAAGTCATGATGTGATGAAGTGAGAGTCGTCACAGAGGGATGAACGAAAACAAAAATACGCATGAAAAACATACAGAATTAGCATATTAGACATTGATAGTTAATAATGAAGGAAAAAACTAGAAAAGAAATAGCAAAAAATAAATAAATAAATGTTACCAAAAAATCAGGGAAAAAATGTGCAAAAATAAACATTCTTTTTATCAAAAGCAGAAAAAAAAATAAAAAATAAAGTTTAACAGAAAAATATTATCAAAAAAGAGAAAAATTAGCCAAAGAACTGGTAAAATATTGACAAATAACAGAAAACCAGACGAAAAACTGAAAGAAAATATTCTCGGAAAATGTAAACATGATGAAAAACAGAAAGAAATATCAGTGGAGCACTAAGAGATCTGATTGGATGAGCCGTGTGTCAATCAAAACAGCTGATTTCGTGTCATGAACGGAGTGATTTGTTATGTTAACATCTCACAGACAAATTTTACTTTCATAACTCATTTCCTGCTTGATAGCAACATTAGCGTTGCAACATATTTTAGTGTCACTTGTAGAAACGGATGCTCGTCGGGATGAAGGATTTGCTTTAGTTCTGCTGGTGGAAGTCTGGGTCAGAGCCGGGAACACAAAGAAGAAAGTTGTCCTTGAATGACTCTTCAGTTCAGGAGGAGGAAGCTGGAAGTCTCTCATGCTGAGACACCATCATGTAACAATGGAACCTGTATGACGGACAGCTGTCAATCATCCTGGTTGGTGACGTCACTGAAGCTCCTCGTTTGAAACATGAGTCGGCCATGATTTTACAAACTTTCACAAAAATGTTCTGAAAATAAACGTGTGGCTGAGAAATGTTGTGAGAAACAACAAAAACACACAAACGTTTGTGCGTTTAAACTTCAAAAATGTGGTTTATTTGGTCAAAAGAGTTTCATTTCCTGCTGGTGAGGCGAGGGTTCGTGTTATCAGAGTCTTTTACTGTCGCAGTTTGAAACTGTTTTCATTCTAGAAAGTTTCAACTCTAAATATTTACCTCCTTGTCAAGTAGAAGGAAGATCAGAAATAATAACACAAACACTTTTGTCAACTGAGAACAAACACAACATTAAATCGTGAAGTGAATTCACTTGTTTTGTGTTTTCCTTTGAAGTGTCAACATTCTCCTCGTGTGGAATCAAGTCATTGAAAAGAAATGTTGTAAATATCTTTTAATATGAGTTTAGCTCATATTAGTCCAACTTACAAATGTGTCGGAAACACTGAAATATTGAGGTTTTCACGTCTTATTCAGCAGATTATGAAACATCAACTATAACTGACACATATTTATGGACCAAGAAACTTTGTTCAGTTTGAACATTTGTTCCATAAAAAAGAACGAGAAACAGACGATGAATTCAACAGTTTTACTTCATCGCAGGAAATGTTTCTGAAACATCGGCACAAACTCAAACTTATACGACCAGGAGCAACAAAACCAAGAGAAATGAATCATTTATAAAACGGACGAAGATCACGAGTCAATTCAAGCCCGAAGATTAATAACCTTGTTTTGATTTGTCTTCATGAAGAACAGATGCTCTCAGTTCTCCTTTCATGCAGCTCTTCTGTTTCCTTCCTCTCCAACTGAACTGAAATAGATCAACTAGATCTGAACTGAACTAGATCGACTACATCTGAACTGAACTAGATCGACTACATCTGAACTGAACTAGATCGACTACATCTGAACTGAACTAGATCGACTACATCTGAACTGAACTAGATCGACTACATCTGAACTGAACTAGATCGACTACATCTGAACTGAACTAGATCAACTACATCTGAACTGAACTGGATCAACTACATCTGAAGTGGACTAGATCAACTACATCTGAACTGAACTAGATCAACTACATCTGAACTGAACTAGATCAAATACATCTGAACTGAACTAGATCAACTACATCTGAACTGAACTAGATCAACTACATCTGAACTGTACTAGATCAACTAGATCTGAACTGAACTAGATCGACTACATCTGAACTGAACTAGATCGACTACATCTGAACTGAACTAGATCAACTACATCTGAACTGAACTAGATCAACTACATCTGAACTGAACTAGATCAACTACATCTGAACTAAACTAGATCAACTAGATCTGAACTGAACTAGATCGACTACATCTGAACTGAACTAGATCGACTACATCTGAACTGAACTAGATCGACTAGATCTGAACTGAACTAGATCGACTACATCTGAACTGAACTAGATTGACTACATCTGAACTGAACTGGATCAACTACATCTGAAGTGGACTAGATCAACTACATCTGAACTGAACTAGATCAACTACATCTGAACTGAACTAGATCAACTACATCTGAACTGAACTAGATCAACTACATCTGAACTGAACTAGATCAACTACATCTGAACTGTACTAGATCAACTAGATCTGAACTGAACTAGATCAACTAGATCTGAACTGGACTAGATCGACTACATCTGAACTGAACTAGATCAACTACATCTGAACTGAACTAGATCAACTACATCTGAACTGAACTAGATCGACTACATCTGAACTGGACTAGATCGACTACATCTGAACTGAACTAGATCAACTAGATCTGAACTGAACTAGATCGACTACATCTGAACTGAACTGGATCAACTACATCTGAACTGAACTAGATCAACTACATCTGAACTGAACTAGATCAACTACATCTGAACTGAACTAGATCGACTACATCTGAACTGGACTAGATCGACTACATCTGAACTGAACTAGATCGACTACATCTGAACTGAACTAGATCAACTAGATCTGAACTGAACTAGATCGACTACATCTGAACTGAACTGGATCAACTACATCTGAAGTGGACTAGATCAACTACATCTGAACTGAACTAGATCAACTACATCTGAACTGAACTAGATCAACTAGATCTGAACTGAACTAGATCAACTACATCTGAACTGAACTAGATCAACTACATCTGAACTGAACTAGATCAACTACATCTGAACTGTACTAGATCAACTAGATCTGAACTGAACTAGATCAACTAGATCTGAACTGGACTAGATCGACTACATCTGAACTGAACTAGATCAACTACATCTGAACTGAACTAGATCAACTACATCTGAACTGAACTAGATCGACTACATCTGAACTGAACTGGATCAACTACATCTGAACTGGACTAGATCAACTACATCTGAACTGAACTAGATCAACTAGATCTGAACTGGACTAGATCCACTAGATCTGAACTGAACTAGATCAACTACATCTGAACTGAACTAGATCGACTACATCTGAACTGAACTAGATCGACTACATCTGAACTGGACTAGATCGACTACATCTGAACTGAACTAGATCGACTAGATCTGAACTGGATCAACTACATCTGAACTGAACTAGATCGACTACATCTGAACTGAACTAGATCAACTAGATCTGAACTGAACTAGATCGACTACATCTGAACTGAACTGGATCAACTACATCTGAACTGAACTAGATCAACTAGATCTGAACTGAACTAGATCGACTACATCTGAACTGAACTAGATCAACTACATCTGAACTGAACTAGATCAACTACATCTGAACTGTACTAGATCAACTACATCTAAACTGAACTAGATCAACTAGATCTGAACTGGACTAGATCGACTACATCTGAACTGAACTAGATCAACTACATCTGAACTGAACTAGATCAACTAGATCTGAACTGAACTAGATCAACTACATCTGAACTGTACTAGATCAACTAGATCTGAACTGAACTAGATCAACTACATCTGAACTGAACTAGATTGATTAGATCTGAACTGAACTAGATCAACTACATCTGAACTGAACTAGATCGACTAGATCTGAACTGAACTACATCAACTACATCTGAACTGGACTAGATCGACTAGATCTGAAATGAACTAGATCGACTAGATCTGAACTGAACTAGATCGACTACATCTGAACTGAACTAGATCAACTAGATCTGAACTAAACTAGATTGACTAGATCTGAACTGAACTAGATCAACTACATCTGAACTGAACTAGATCAACTAGATCAGGGGTGTCAAACTGGTTTTCACCAGGGGCCGCATCATCATAATGGCTGCCCTCAAAGGGCCAGATGTAACTTATAAATGTAACTAAATGTAAGCTAATGTAAACTAAATGTAACTACTCCTTAATGTTAAATGACTTTGAATGTATTACTTGAGAGGCATAACTACTGTAAAACCAACAATTGTGAGCTGCTAACAACATATGTGATGTAGCATTTTACAATAAAATAAAAATGGCTGCACACAGCCTTGCATGTGGTGCACTAAATACATTGCTACACATAAAAATAAGTCAAAACATACAGCTCAAGACTAACAAGTTGAAACAGTCTGACAAGCAACTTTTCCTGTTGATGCACATGTATCATCACACTTGTCACCTCAAGCAGAGAAAAAATAAATCAATTGCAGGAAAATCAGATTGGTGAGTC
This sequence comes from Callionymus lyra, assembly GCF_982586985.1. Taxonomy (NCBI): domain Eukaryota; kingdom Metazoa; phylum Chordata; class Actinopteri; order Syngnathiformes; family Callionymidae; genus Callionymus; species Callionymus lyra. The sequence continues at coordinate 2,546,449 of NC_141828.1, forward strand.
TTTATAACAAGAACAAGAACAAGAACAATTCAATTCTTGTGGATGAGTAGATCCTGAACAAGTGGATCCCCTCTCCACCATCCATTGGTCATGGTCTGAAAATAACAAGCACAATCATTAAATTTCACACAGTTTAACTATTCTTCTTCTTGGTTACATTACATTTTATTATATTCTAATTGGGTTTTTAAAAATGCTTACCTATGTCTTCTGACCAGATGTCTGACACCGTGTTCCCGTTACCAGTGTGTCAATGTCTGATTTTAGGTCCTGTGCTGAGGCAATCCGTAGAACAGAATGGAGGTTGTCATCAGTGATGCGAGATCTGTGCTTGTTTTTGTTTACATTCATTATTGAAAACAACTGTTCGCACAGGTAGGTGCTCCCAAACATTGAAAGAACACGGGCAGCATGAAGTCGAAGCTGTGGCATCAAAGCAGGGGGCAGCAGACGGTAAAAGTCCTGGATTGCAGCATCCTGGAACTTTGCTTTCAGGCCACTGTCGCTTTGCAGATCAATCAACTCCATCTGAAGGTGCCGGGGTGCAGTGCCGATGTCAGTGGTGAAAGGACTGGTAAAGAGGGCAAAGCCAGTGTGCTGTGCTCGTAAGTCAGAGAAGCGCCGATCAAACTCATTCCTTATCAGGCTCAGTTTGGAGGCCAACTCAGCACATGAAAAAGTGTGGGGAAATGAGCCCGAGATGCTCTGACTAACAGGAAAGTTACCAAGATCATTGTGTTTCACTTGGCACATCCATAGGTCCAGTTTACGCTGGAAAGCCGTGATCGTGTCGGACATCTTTGTGATGACTTGTTTGCGTCCCTGCAGCTTCTGATTCAGTTCGGCGAGATGCTGGGTTATGTCACACAACATAGCAAAGTCACACAGCCACTGATCATCTGACAGTTCAGGCAAGGGTTTTCCTTTACGCTGCATGAAAACAGCAATTTCTTCCCTGAGCTCAAAAAATCTTTTGAGGACTTTGCTCCTACTCAGCCACCGAACTTCTGTATGGTACGGCACATCTCCATGCTCCGAGTCCATCTCCTGCAAAAACAGCTGGAACTGACGATGATTCAGGCCACGAGCGCGAATGAAATTCACTGTTTTCATGACCGTGGTCACTATGCCATCCATCCCCAGCACCTTCCCACACAAAGCTTCTTGATGGATAATGCAATGATATGTAATCAGAGGTGTGTGACAGTTAATTTCTTGCATTTTCCCCTTCATTATTCCAACTAAGCCCCTGTTTCCTCCACACATTGCGGGTGCACCGTCTGTAGTTAATCCCACCAACTTTTCCCAGGGCAATACATTTTTACTCATGGACTTCTCCACCGCATCAAAAATGTCCTGTCCTGTTGTGGTCCCATGCAAAGCAGCCACATCCAACAGCTCCTCAGTGACAGTGAGGTCCGACTTCACGCCTCTGATAAAAATTGATAACTGCGCTGTATCCGTGATATCTGTGCTTTCATCAACAGCTAATGAAAAAGCTATGTAGCTGCGTGTCTCGTCGGCCAGCTGTGTTGAAAGATTTCCTGCTATTACCTTAACTCGGTCCGCGATGGTGTTTCTTGATAAACTGACATTTTTAAAAGCCTGTACCTGGTCGGGACACACTTGCTCACACACTTTCACCATGCACCGCTTCAAAAACTCTCCCTCTGAAAAAGGCTTTGAACATTGGGCGATGTGTTCAGCCACAATAAAGCTAGCTTTCACTGCTGCATTATTTTTAGCTGTGGCTTTCGTGAAAACATTTTGCTGTGCTTGCAGTTTTCCTTTTAATTCTTCTGCAATTTTTTTTTTTTCTTCATGAGTAAATGTGGCATACTTAGCTCCATGTTTGGTGTCAAAATGCCGGCGTAAATTGTATTCTTTGACAACCGACACTGCCTCATAACATAAAAGACATACAGGCCTTTCTCCTTGCAGCACAAACATATTCGCCTTCCCACCTTTCTTGAAATAGCCTTCCCTCCTTATCAACCTTTCTCCTCTTGGACATTTTGCTAGTATGTATTTATATTTTTACTACATCTGAACTGAACTAGATCGACTACATCTGAACTGAACTAGATCGACTACATCTGAACTGAACTAGATCGACTACATCTGAACTGAACTAGATCGACTACATCTGAACTGAACTAGATCGACTACATCTGAACTGAACTGGATCAACTACATCTGAAGTGGACTAGATCAACTACATCTGAACTGAACTAGATCAACTACATCTGAACTGAACTAGATCAACTACATCTGAACTGAACTAGATCAACTACATCTGAACTGAACTAGATCAACTACATCTGAACTGTACTAGATCAACTAGATCTGAACTGAACTAGATCGACTACATCTGAACTGAACTAGATCGACTACATCTGAACTGAACTAGATCAACTACATCTGAACTGAACTAGATCAACTACATCTGAACTGAACTAGATCAACTACATCTGAACTAAACTAGATCAACTAGATCTGAACTGAACTAGATCGACTACATCTGAACTGAACTAGATCGACTACATCTGAACTGAACTAGATCGACTAGATCTGAACTGAACTAGATCGACTACATCTGAACTGAACTAGATTGACTACATCTGAACTGAACTGGATCAACTACATCTGAAGTGGACTAGATCAACTACATCTGAACTGAACTAGATCAACTACATCTGAACTGAACTAGATCAACTACATCTGAACTGAACTAGATCGACTACATCTGAACTGGACTAGATCGACTACATCTGAACTGAACTAGATCAACTAGATCTGAACTGAACTAGATCAACTACATCTGAACTGAACTGGATCAACTACATCTGAACTGAACTAGATCAACTACATCTGAACTGAACTAGATCAACTACATCTGAACTGAACTAGATCGACTACATCTGAACTGGACTAGATCGACTACATCTGAACTGAACTAGATCGACTACATCTGAACTGAACTAGATCAACTAGATCTGAACTGAACTAGATCGACTACATCTGAACTGAACTGGATCAACTACATCTGAAGTGGACTAGATCAACTACATCTGAACTGAACTAGATCAACTACATCTGAACTGAACTAGATCAACTACATCTGAACTGAACTAGATCAACTACATCTGAACTGAACTAGATCAACTACATCTGAACTGAACTAGATCAACTACATCTGAACTGTACTAGATCAACTAGATCTGAACTGAACTAGATCAACTAGATCTGAACTGGACTAGATCGACTACATCTGAACTGAACTAGATCAACTACATCTGAACTGAACTAGATCAACTACATCTGAACTGAACTAGATCGACTACATCTGAACTGGACTAGATCGACTACATCTGAACTGAACTAGATCGACTACATCTGAACTGAACTAGATCAACTAGATCTGAACTGAACTAGATCGACTACATCTGAACTGAACTGGATCAACTACATCTGAACTGGACTAGATCAACTACATCTGAACTGAACTAGATCAACTAGATCTGAACTGGACTAGATCCACTAGATCTGAACTGAACTAGATCAACTACATCTGAACTTAACTAGATCGACTACATCTGAACTGAACTAGATCGACTACATCTGAACTGGACTAGATCGACTACATCTGAACTGAACTAGATCGACTACATCTGAACTGGATCAACTACATCTGAACTGAACTAGATCGACTACATCTGAACTGGACTAGATCGACTACATCTGAACTGAACTAGATCGACTACATCTGAACTGGATCAACTACATCTGAACTGAACTAGATCGACTACATCTGAACTGAACTAGATCAACTAGATCTGAACTGAACTAGATCGACTACATCTGAACTGAACTGGATCAACTACATCTGAACTGAACTAGATCAACTAGATCTGAACTGAACTAGATCGACTACATCTGAACTGAACTAGATCAACTACATCTGAACTGAACTAGATCAACTACATCTGAACTGTACTAGATCAACTACATCTAAACTGAACTAGATCAACTAGATCTGAACTGGACTAGATCGACTACATCTGAACTGAACTAGATCAACTACATCTGAACTGAACTAGATCAACTAGATCTGAACTGAACTAGATCAACTACATCTGAACTGTACTAGATCAACTAGATCTGAACTGAACTAGATCAACTACATCTGAACTGAACTAGATTGATTAGATCTGAACTGAACTAGATCAACTACATCTGAACTGAACTAGATCAACTACATCTGAACTGAACTAGATCAACTAGATCTGAACTGAACTAGATCAACTACATCTGAACTGTACTAGATCAACTAGATCTGAACTGAACTAGATCAACTACATCTGAACTGAACTAGATTGATTAGATCTGAACTGAACTAGATCAACTACATCTGAACTGAACTAGATCGACTAGATCTGAACTGAACTACATCAACTACATCTGAACTGGACTAGATCGACTAGATCTGAAATGAACTAGATCGACTAGATCTGAACTGAACTAGATCAACTACATCTGAACTGAACTAGATCAACTAGATCTGAACTAAACTAGATTGACTAGATCTGAACTGAACTAGATCAACTACATCTGAACTGAACTAGATCAACTAGAACCATAACTAGATCGATAACACAACAGTAAAAACCATGAACTGACTTTAACCGACTTCAACTTCACTGATTTACTCTGAGTTAAACACACACACACACACACACACACACACACACACAGACACAAGCGCACACACACACACACTCACACATACACACACATACACACACACACACACAGACACAAGCGCACACACACACACACTCACACACACACACACACACACACACACACACACAGACACAAGCGCACACACACACACACTCACACACACACACACACACACACACACAGACACAAGCGCACACACACACACACTCACACATACACACACATACACACACACACATTCATAAACACGCACACACAGATACACACTGAACACTCCAGCAAACTTGTGACGTTTGCGTGTCTGAAGATTCAAATCAAGTAAAAAATACTTTGAAGATATAAATAATGATATGAAATCAAGTTCATCTGATGCAGTCGTTCCTCGTGAGAAGAAAAGTCACAACCATCTGTGAAAACATGATCCGTGAGAGTGAATCTATTCTGAGAGTCTTTCTTGCTGACCCCTGCAGAGCGACCCCTCACTCTCGTGACCCCGTTTCTATAGATCCGTCATCATTACAATTCAATAGGAATTATAACTTAAGAAGCAACATTGATTTAAATCTTAATTTTTTTCTTTTATGTGAGTTTTTGTTGCAAATATTTTTATATATACTTTTCTTTTTTTTTTTAATTTAAAGTGACTCACACGCACATGGTTTGTAACTTGTGACTAAAAGTAAACTTTTTTAATTAAATACATACAAAAATATAAAATATATAACAATAAAAAAATTTTAAAGATTTGTTTTGGCTGAAAAAAATAATTACACATAGAGTTTAATATTCAAATTCCAATAATAATTAAAGAATAACAATAAATAACATTAATATTTTTTAATTTATAGTCTTTTAAATTCAATGTAAATGTTGGTATATTAGAGTCAGACTCGACCAACAGAGCTCAGAGCTACTGATCGAACCTTCAGCCAATCATGCGACGAGCAGACGATCATGTGACTATAAAAATGAAACATTATTATTATTGACTTGCAGGACTTGAAACAATCATGAATAATATCAAGTGAAAGATTCTGATTTATTTCCAAACATCTGCCTGAGAATCTCAAGAACGAAACGACTGTAAATGATGAAGATGTTTCTATGTTTCATCTCAGATTCAAACTCTTGACGTTTCTCTTCACGACGACAACGAGACAAACTCTCGTCTCTTCGATGAAAGTCACAGAGAAGTCGCTCCAGCTCAGAGGATCTTCGTCTGACCTTGACCTTCTCAAAGGATTCCATTCATTCACCGTCATTCAAACCCTGAAGGCATCACAACGACCTTCACTGGTGTCCAACGAACATGAAGATCAAACTCACCGTCACAGGAGCAGCAGGAGGACGAGGAGGAGCAGGTTTGTGAGAGAAACCATAGTGTTCATCGCACTGGTGGAGAGACAGAGGGAGGAGAGAGAGGAGAGAGAGGAGGCGGAGGAGAGGGAAAAGGGGGGGATGAGGTGAGGGAGGAGAGGGAGGTGAGGGAGAGGTTGAGGAGAGAGAGGAGAGGGGGAGGAGGAGAGGGAGGTGAGGTAGGAGAGAGAGAGGAGAGAGAGGAGAGGGAGGAGGAGGAGGAGAAGGAGGCGAGGGAGGAGAAGGAAGAAGCGGAGGAGAGAGAGAAGAGGGAGGTGAGGGAGGAGAGACAGGAGAGGGAGGAGGGGGGATGAGGTGAGGGAGGAGAGGGAGGAGAAGGAAGAAGGAAGAAGAGGAGGAGAGAGAGAAGAGGGAGGTGAGGGAGGAGAGAGAGGAGAGTGAGGAGGGGAAGGAGAAGGAGGAGGAGGAGGGGGGATGAGGTGAGGGAGGAGAGGGAGGAGAAGGAAGAAGGAAGAAGAGGAGGAGAGAGAGAAGAGGGAGGTGAGGGAGGAGAGAGAGGAGAGTGAGGAGGGGAAGGAGAAGGAGGAGGAGGAGGGGGGATGAGGTGAGGGAGGAGAGGGAGGAGAAGGAAGAAGGAAGAAGAGGAGGAGAGAGAGAAGAGGGAGGTGAGGGAGGAGAGAGAGGAGAGTGAGGAGGGGAAGGAGAGGGAGGAGGAGGAGGAGAAAGGGAGGAGGAGGAGGAGAGCAGGAGGGAGACTAATTACCTCAACCATGTGCTTCTGTTTCATGGCCACAATAATCCTGGTGTAACGAGTCATGAGCTCAGAGACGACGACGAAGTTGAAATACATTTAGAAACATTTTAATCTGAAAACTGTGTTTTTTCTGCCCAACATTTATTTTATACATATATTTTGACAACTTCAAAATAGTGATTGAACAGATGTAGGAGGAAAAACTGATTTACAGATATATATACATATACATATACTACTGGTTTTAGCACCAACATACATTAAAGATCTAATCCAAACTTACCAAATTTACGATCCTTAAACTCTGATCTATTAGTTAAACCACAAATCTCTAAATGTAGATTTGGAGCCAGGGCCTTCAGTTTGTCAAGCCCCTCTGCTGTGGAACCAACTAGCAGCTTCAGTCCGGAGGGCAGACACCCTCTCTATGTTTAAACCTTACTTTTCGATAAAGCCTACAACTAACTTAACTGTTTATCTTTAGCTGCTATAACTAACTTAACTGTTTATCTTAGCTGCTATAACTAACTTAACTGTTTATCTTAGCTGCTATAACTAACTTAACTGTTTATCTTTAGCTGCTATAACTAACTTAACTGTTTATCTTTAGCTGCTATAACTAACTTAACTGTTTATCTTAGCTGCTATAACTAACTTAACTGTTTATCTTTAGCTGCTATAACTAACTTAATTGTTTATCTTAGCTGCTATAACTAACTTAACTGTTTATCTTTAGCTGCTATAACTAACCTAACTGTTTATCTTAGCTGCTATAACTAACTTAACTGTTTATCTTAGCTGCTATAACTAACTTAACTGTTTATCTTTAGATGCTATAACTAACGTAACTGTTTATCTTTAGCTGCTATAACTAACTTAACTGTTTATCTTTAGCTGCTATAACTAACTTAACTGTTTATCTTTAGATGCTATAACTAACGTAACTGTTTATCTTTAGCTGCTATAACTAACTTAACTGTTTATCTTTAGATGCTATAACTAACGTAACTGTTTATCTTTAGCTGCTATAACTAACTTAACTGTTTATCTTTAGATGCTATAACTAACGTAACTGTTTATCTTTAGCTGCTATAACTAACTTAACTGTTTATCTTTAGATGCTATAACTAACGTAACTGTTTATCTTTAGCTGCTATAACTAACTTAACTGTTTATCTTTAGATGCTATAACTAACGTAACTGTTTATCTTTAGCTGCTATAACTAACTTAACTGTTTATCTTTAGCTGCTATAACTAACTTAACTGTTTATCTTTAGATGCTATAACTAACGTAACTGTTTATCTTTAGCTGCTATAACTAACTTAACTGTTTATCTTAGCTGCTATAACTAACTTAACTGTTTATCTTAGCTGCTATAACTAACTTAACTGTTTATCTTTAGCTGCAATAACTAACTTAACTGTTTATCTTTAGATGCTATAACTAACCTAACTGTTTATCTTTAGCTGCTATAACTAACTTAACTGTTTATCTTAGCTGCTATAACTAACTTAACTGTTTATCTTAGCTGCTATAACTAACTTAACTGTTTATCTTTAGATGCTATAACTAACTTAACTGTTTATCTTTAGCTGCTATAACTAACTTAACTGTTTATCTTAGCTGCTATAACTAACTTAACTGTTTATCTTAGCTGCTATAACTAACTTAACTGTTTATCTTTAGCTGCTATAACTAACTTAACTGTTTATCTTAGCTGCTATAACTAACTTAACTGTTTATCTTAGCTGCTATAACTAACTTAACTGTTTATCTTTAGCTGCTATAACTAACTTAACTGTTTATCTTTAGCTGCTATAACTAACTTAACTATTTATCTTTAGCTGCTATAACTAACTTAACTGTTTATCTTAGCTGCTATAACTAACTTAACTGTTTATCTTAGCTGCTATAACTAACTTAACTGTTTATCTTTAGCTGCTATAACTAACTTAATTGTTTATCTTAGCTGCTATAACTAACCTAATTGTTTATCTTTAGCTGCTATAACTAACTTAACTGTTTATCTTTAGCTGCTATAGGCTGAGAATGCTGGAGAGTTTTAGACAGCAGCTCTGTATATCCTTCTTTTCTTCATTACATTCATCACCTGTTTAAACACCTTTTTATTTCTCTCAGGAGCTCCAGGACCTCCAGAGCTGCTGCTGATCCAGGATCTTCACCACGTCATCAGTTCTCTCCAGCACCTCCATGGACTCTCCTACACTCTCCTCTTTTTTTCTCACTGTATCCTCCCTCACTCCTCTCCTTATCCATCTGTCTACCCCCCCATCCTTCCTCCCAGCAGGTCAAAGCAGGAGGCCGTCAACAATGAGTCTGGTTCTGCTCGAGGTTTCTTCTAAAAGGAAGTTTTTCCTCGCCATCGTTTCGCTCATTGTTTTTCTTTCTCCACTATAGTCCTACTTCAACTGTCCTAAGATAACTTTCTTATAATAAGACACTTTAAATAAAATTGAATTGACCTTTTAAAATGATTTTTCTTTTCACGTCACATTTCCTGTGTTGAGACTCAAACTGAGAAGCTGAAGATGTTTTTCTTCGTCTCGATCCCATCAAACACACGATCGTCTTCACATTCGCTTCACGATTGTTGAGAAACCTCAGTGTTTGGAAGGAATTCCTGTGGATTTCTCGGCTCCGGCAGAGATTCCTGCTGGAAAATATGTTGTGAGTTCGACTCCCTTTTCTCTTCCCGAGTCTCTCGGCCAAGTTTGACTTGATTTGACTTCACGGAAGATTAACTTCTGGACCCGGAGGAACATTCTGTTCCAATAGGTGAAGCACGAGTCGACGAAACATCATCAGATTACGCGTCTATAAGAATCTCTGCGTCGCCCATTATGGCGTCAGGTGCTCGAGGCAGGAATGCTCGCCACGTGAGGAACTTCCCATGAGTCCGGAGCCGCTCGGCGCCTTTAGGTTCTGCTTGCGTAACCAGATTAGATGCTCAATTGTGGACCTTCAGGTCGTGAGTGACCGATTAACTCCGGAGCCTGAAGCCGTTTCCCAAAACACTGAGATTCCTGAACGACTCCCTCGTCTGAGAGACTCCCACAGCACCTGGGAGGCTCCAGACCTTCCAGGTCTTCGTGATCCCGACTTAACCCAAACACCCCGAATAAAAGGCTCACAGAAGTGTGTGAATTCCCTCTTAATCCTGATGATCCGTCATTATCCGGAAACATGGAAACTTCTGCACGTGACGTTAAAGAAACTGCTTTTTTTAATCGAATTATTCAACATTTGTAGACATGAAACATTTTTTAAATGTAAATATTTCCAGTTGCTGCTTCATTTATAAAAAGAAAGCTGTGACAGAGAGAATTAAAAGACGCTAAATTACGGCGCCATCTACAGTTCAAGCACGTGCATTACATGCATTAGACATTTAAATGAGATAAAAGTTAATTTAAGTCTTAACTTAAATTAAAAAATATGGTGAATTAATATTTCTTTACATTAAATATGCTTTGACACAATAGCATGTGAAGAAAATCTAATTTCACAAAGTCAATTTGAGAAAAGAAAAACCATAGAAGTGCATCAATAATGCTTTGAAAATGTTAAATCCTGTTTAATGTGTTTTAATATAACATTACGTTTCAAAACCAAAGTAATATTTTCACTGAAAAAATGTAGAACATTTTAACATAAAAATGACCGGAAATTAAATATAAATATAAAAACAGAATTTAATTCTAAAAATAAACATAATAGAAACAATTACTTGTTATAATTTAATTTCTTTTTATAAATATCATCAAATAATGAGCCTCTATTTAAAATGTGATAAATCATTAGAGTAGAAATACGTTTTTTAAGTTAAATCTGCTGAATGAAGACATTTTAAACAGTAAAACATGATTATAAAATTATGAAGCAACATTGTTTCCTTTCAAAGTCATCGCATTATTTATGCTCTTTAATACCAGACACTAGTACCTAACTGGATCTACAACGTTCAACCAAAATAAACGAGAAGAAAAACAACCCTTTATTATTTGTTTATTCTATTTTACGTCAGAGCGAAGAGTTTTTCCCAGCATGAGTCTTGAGGTGATACTTGAGATGTGCGCTCTGCAGAAATCCTCGTCCACAGACGGAGCAGCTGTGCGGTCTCTCTCCAGTGTGGTTCCGCATGTGTTTGGTCAGATGTCCGCTGTGAGTGAAACTTTTACAGCAGTAGGAGCAGCTGAAGGGTTTCTCTCCCGTGTGGATCCTCATGTGGATCTTCAAGTCTCCTTTGCGTCTGCACTCTTTCCCGCAGAAGTGGCAGCGATGTGGTTTCTCCCCGGTGTGACTGGCGACGTGAGCCGTCATGGCCGACGCGCTCTTGCACTGTTTGCCGCAGACGTGGCAGGACTTGGCGAGCCGGTGCGTCTCCAGGTGCGCTCGCAGATCCTCGCTGGAGTCGCCGCAGACGCCGCAGACGCCGCCCGACGCCGAGGCGTGGACTCGGAGCGCGTGGTTGAGCAGGTGTTGTTTGTAGGTGAAGGAAACGTCACAAACGCGGCAGTTGAAGAAGGAGACGGCGTCCAGCGGGCTGTGATCCGACGCGCTCTGTGGCGAAGGTCTCGGAGGTCGGGAGGACGGAAGATTCCCGGCTTGTGATCCCGGCAGATCTAGACACTGCAGCTCAGCCTCGCCGTGTGTCGGGGGAGTGAAGAGCGGCTTCACGTCCTCCTGCTGCTCACTGGACGCTCGAGGCACGAACACGGAGTCGTTCGACGCTCGACTTCCCCACGACGCCTCGTGTTCCTCCTTGATGAGCGGAGACGCCAACGCGTCACTTTCAACGCGCTGGTCGTCGTGAGGCTTTTCCTCTTCGAAAACATCTGGAGACACAAGTCACACCTGTTACAGCGACGCAGGTGCGTTCGTCGTGACGAGCCTTTTTCAACCTCCGTCGGTGTCAGGTTTGGAAACATGATCTCTTGAAATACACGTACAAACATTGAAATAAACTCATCATTTACTGAAATAAAAAATATTACAAACTCAAGAAAATAAATGACAATCTCTTGAATTTGACAAACTCTGAAACAAATGTTCCCGGAAAAGATTTCCTGAAATTAAATGTAGAAACTCTGTGAATAAACTACGAATTCCTGAACGTAATGGTAATATTTTCTGAATAAAATGTATAAACTCTCGTTACCTAAACATTTAATTCAGAGTTTGTTCATTTCATTTCAGACAATTATTGTTTGTTATTCTGTAATTTACTTCAAATGAAATGTAGAAACTCTGAAACAAATGCTCCTGAAAAATAAAAACAAAATAACAATTTCCTGATAATAATAATCATTTTCTGAATAAACTCCAATTATTTTTGTAGTTTTATTTTCAATTTTATTTCAGGAATTAAAAAAAAATTTGAAACTGCAGAAAATTACAATTTTAGGACATTTTTATTATCAGTTTGTAAATATTTTTCACAAAATTCAGAAATATTGTTCCAAGGTTTGTAAATGTTTGTACTTGTGGGCCACCGTACAAAACTCTATTGTAAATAAATAAGAGTTTTAAATAACGAGGACATTGTTGTTGTTTGTGTTTACAGCAGCAGGAGGACAACAGACCAATAGTAAGGGAATCATAGTTCATATCTGGAGACAAACAAACCTGAGGTCCTGTAAGGAGCCAAGTCCATCAGCAGCGAGCGCAGGCGCTTGATTTCTCTCTGAGACTCAGAAGCTTCTTCTTCATATTTCACCAGAGTTTGACCGAAGAATTCTGCGATTTCTTCCGCGGCGGCAGTTAAACGTTCCGTCACGAAGGCTCTGAGGACACGTGGACTCGACATGTTGTCTGAATATATCTGTTATGTGACGGTAATGGCAGCGAGAAGCTGCAGCGACGAGGTGTAGCTCAAGCTAACGAGCAGGAAGATGCTACGGAAGTGAAGCTCAGACGGTTGGTTGTCAGTCGTCTGCCCCCTGCTGGCCATGCATGGTAACTACGGACCTAAATAACAATCACCGGAAGATGATGATCGTTTTTTAATTAATATTTTATCCACTGGTTTATTTGTATTTTGTCAACTTGTGTTTTGTTTTCAAGCACATGTATTATAAGACACAGTGAAGTATCTTTAAATTGTATTACAAGAGGAAATGTATTTAATATCGTAATAAATGCATTGTATGCGACTTTAAACTACTAATATATACATATATAATTAAATTTACTATTGAAATAATTAATATTTAAAGTAATAATTAATTATTAAAGTAAATAATTAATAAGAGAATCAAGTCCTTCAGAAAACGCCTTGTAATACATTTATTATTTACTTATGTAGAGACTTTAATCTTATAATCAAATCAAATAAAAATGTATTTGAGTGGATGTAATACTTATAATACTTAAGTCTTATAATATGATTTAAAATAGGTTCAATAATAAACTGGAAGAGAAGATTATCAAGAATTTAAAATGATAATCAAAACAGGAAGTTACAAATAGAAACATGTGAACCGTGCGTTTAATGACTTTATTTATTAATAAAACTAACTTTCCTGACCAAGAAGTGACGTTTGATCTTTAACGTCTCACTTCTGGTCACATGTTTGTTCTTCTTCACCATGAACTCATTCCTTACCTCCTTGAATCCACCGTCAACATCTGAGCAGGCGAACCTCACACCGGGTCAGGCTGACCCAGCCAGAGAAGCTGTTGAATCTCTTGAGTGAATAAAAGTCTCGACACATGCAAGACTTTCTTCTCTTCAAGTCTTTATTCAGTGAGAGTCGGTGATTCACAGTGTTTAACTTCTTCTAATAAACAAACCTTCACACGATTCATCCTCCGTCACGTTTCTACGGCAACGTTTGAAAACTCTCTTCTAATGACCTTCATCTGACGTTCACTCTGTCGTTGCCTGTCAATCAAAACACTCGTGAAGACGTCGCTTCCGGTTCCTTCACAGCTCTTCGGTCTCGGCCTGGAAGCTCTCGCTGGTCTCCATGTGGAAGCCGCTGGGCTCGCCGCTGCACACCCAGCCGATGGGCGTGCGGTTGAAGGACGGCCTGCAGCCCACGTCGTGCTGGTAGACCACCGGCGGCTCCGGCTCCGGCTTCGCCGCCTCGGGGTCCGGCAGCTGGAATTTCAGTAACTGGTTGGCCTTCTCGAAGCCTCCGAAGGGAGTGGCGCTCCTGGTGTGGGAGAGCGAGGTCATGAGCGAGGTCATGAGCGAGGTCAGGAGCGAGGTCATGAGCGAGGTCAGGAGCGAGGTCATGAGCGAGGTCAGGAGCGAGGTCAGGAGCGAGGTCATGAGCGAGGTCAGGAGCGAGGTCACGAGCGAGGTCACAAGCGTGGTCAGGAGCGAGGACAGGAGCGAGGTCATGAGCAAGGTCATGAACGAGGTCATGAGCGAGTATGAATAAAGCTTTTCTATTCTATTCTATGAGTGAGGTCGTGAGCGAGGTCATGAGCGAGGTCATGAGCGAGGTCATGAGCGAGGTCATGAGCGAGGTCACGAGTGAGGTCGTGAGCGAGGTCGTGAGCGAGGTCATGAGCGAGGTCATGAGCGAGGTCATGAGCGAGGTCATGAGCGAGGTCATGAGCGAGTATGAGCAAGGTCATAAGCGAGGTCATGAGCGAGGTCATGAGCGAGTATGAGTGAGGTCATAAGCGAGGTCACGAGTGAGGTCATGAGCGAGGTCACAAGTGAGGTCATGAGCGAGTATGAGTGAGGTCGTGAGCGAGGTCATGAGCGAGGTCATGAGCGAGGTCATGAGCGAGTATGAGCAAGGTCATGAGCGAGGTCACGAGTGAGGTCATGAGCGAGGTCACGAGTGAGGTCATGAGCGAGGTCACGAGTGAGGTCATGAGCGAGGTCATGAGCGAGGTCATGAGCGAGTATGAGCAAGGTCATGAGCGAGGTCATGAGCAACTATGAGTGAGGTCACGAGCGAGGTCATGAGCGAGGTCATGAGCGAGGTCATGAGCAAGTATGAGTGAGGTCACGAGCGAGGTCATGAGCGAGTATGAGTGAAGTCATGAGCGAGTATGAGCGAGGTCATGAGCGAGTATGAGCAAGGTCATGAGCAAGGTCATGAGTGAGGTCATGAGCGAGCACGAGCTCTTACCTGTTGAAGCTCTTGTACTTGGGGTGATCCTTCTTCTGACCCGGCTCAGGCATCACAGACTTCAGCGTCGCAATCAGAACCTCGTCGCCCTTCATGGCCTTCTCCCAGGGAGAGACGTAGCCCTTGGAGTACGACTGCTTGGTGGCGCCGTCGTCGTGACCTCCTCCTGGAGACGAGAACATGTCCTTCACCTGGAGGTTCAACCTCTAACCACTATATATATATATATATATATATATATATATAATACAAACCCATCATTCTTATACAGTATTTTATCATGTATTATAAGCCAAATCTTTCAACGTGAATTTAAAAAGTAAATGAATATTTTAGAAGAACTTTTGTCAAAATGTTCTCATTGACTGTTTGTCTTCAGATCAATAATGATCTTGATTGAACTTGACTTGATGAGAACAAACCTTTGAGTGGAGACCATCCTTCTCCTTGATCTCCTCCTTCTCCTCCTGCTCCTCCTGCTCCTGCTGCTCCTCCTGCTCCTCCTGCTCCTCCTGCTCCTCCTGCTCCTCCACTCTTGCTCCCAGGCTTGGGAGGAGGCACCGGAGCTTCTCCCAGACGCAGCCCGGTGTAGCTCAGGTGTCCGGCCTGCTTGCTGACCAGGTGACCTCCCAGGGTTATCATCTGACCTCCAAACTCCCCCCCGAGAGCAGGAACCAGCTTCTGCAGCTGGTCCTGTGAGAAGAGACGAGATGAGACCCGGTCCAGCGTCCTCTGGTGGATCCCTCACCATGGAGTCGGAGCTGAAGATGTCAGGGTTGTTCTCGTGGATGAACTTCTCCACTCTCTTCTGCCTTATCTTGAACATCTTGGAGCCTCGGTTCTTCATCAGGGACAGTTCCTCCAGCATGATCTCCCGGGGGGTCCTGATCTTGGTTCCCAGGTCCAGCTCGGACGCCTCTGGATCTGCTTCACCCTCTAGATCAGTGGAACATTTTAATCATCACTTCTCACACTGTTGTCATCTGGTGCTCACCGTGTTGAGAGATGTGTGACAAGTCCGTGATGATCCTGGAGGGTTTTTTCCTCTTGCTCAGAGGAGCAGGTTTTCCCATCGGCATGACTGGAGTCAGAGACATGTCAATCATAGTCAGAGTTCTTTGTGATCAGTGTGTGTGTTGTTGTGGTGTGTGACTCTATTGTATCATCAGTGTGTGTTGTTGTGATGTGTGACTCTATTGTATCATCAGTGTGTGTTGTTGTGATGTGTGACTCTATTGTATCATCAGTGTGTGTGTGTGTTGTTGTGGTGTGTGACTCTATTGTATCATCAGTGTGTGTGTTGTTGTGATGTGTGACTCTATTGTATCATCAGTGTGTGTTGTTGTGATGTGTGACTCTATTGTATCATCAGTGTGTGTGTGTGTTGTTGTGGTGTGTGACTCTATTGTATCATCAGTGTGTGTTGTTGTGATGTGTGACTCTATTGTATCATCAGTGTGTGTGTGTTGTTGTGATGTGTGACTCTATTGTATCATCAGTGTGTGTGTTGTTGTGATGTGTGACTCTATTGTATCATCAGTGTGTGTGTTGTTGTGATGTGTGACTCTATTGTATCATCAGTGTGTGTGTTGTTGTGATGTGTGACTCTATTGTATCATCAGTGTGTGTGTGTGTTGTTGTGGTGTGTGACTCTATTGTATCATCAGTGTGTGTGTTGTTGTGATGTGTGACTCTATTGTATCATCAGTGTGTGTGTTGTTGTTGTGTGTGACTCTATTGTATCATCAGTGTGTGTGTGTGTTGTGATGTGTGACTCTATTGTATCATCAGTGTGTGTGTTGTTGTGATGTGTGACTCTATTGTATCATCAGTGTGTGTGTTGTTGTGATGTGTGACTCTATTGTATCATCAGTGTGTGTTGTTATGATGTGTGACTCTATTGTATCGTCAGTGTGTGTGTTGTTGTGATGTGTGACTCTATTGTATCATCAGTGTGTGTTGTTGTGATGTGTGACTCTATTGTATCATCAGTGTGTATGTGTTGTTGTGATGTGTGACTCTATTGTATCATCAGTGTGTGTGTTGTTGTGATGTGTGACTCTATTGTATCATCAGTGTGTGTGTTGCTGTGATGTGTGACTCTATTGTATCATCAGTGTGTGTGTTGTTGTGATGTGTGACTCTATTGTATCATCAGTGTGTGTGTTGTTGTGATGTGTGACTCTATTGTATCATCAGTGTGTGTGTGTTGTGATGTGTGACTCTATTGTATCATCAGTGTGTGTGTTGTTGTGATGTGTGACTCTATTGTATCATCAGTGTGTGTGTTGTTGTAGTGTGTGACTCTATTGTATCATCAGTGTGTGTTTGTACAAAACTCTCTTTTCATTGAAATATTGACATTAGAAAATGATCTTAAGCTCCGCCCACTGAAAACACTTTTTTTCTGGAGATTAAATCTTGTTGACCATAACCACACCCACTATATTGTGATAGGTCAAGCATGGAGGTTTGTCAAATCTCGTCATCAATGGTCTCCACCTCCAAGGGACTGGTTCTGTTGGATCTGTCCTCAGCCTTTGACACAGTTGAACCAGATCCTGCTGAGAAGACTGAGGGATGAAGACTGTCTGGGTCTGTGTTAGAATGGTTCTCATCTTACCTTTCTGGGCGCAGTTTTAGTGTATCTGTCAATCAAATGTGGTCTGAATCGGCAGATCTGATGTGTGGAGTCCCTCAAGGTTCTATTCTGGGTCCTTTATTGTTTTTGCTGTACTTGATTCCCCTCGGTAAAATCATTCAGAGATTTCCAGATGTTTCTTATCACATTTTTGCTGATGACATCCAGCTCTACTGCTCTGTTGATCCAACTGAGCTCCAGAGGCTGAACTTAGTCAATTGTTTGCTAGAAATCAAACAATGAGTGAAAACACTTTGCAGCTAAATGTGGACAAAACTGAAACTCTGGTGATTGTTGATGATAAGATTCCAGGGTTGAGTCAGTACTTGGGTGACTTAGGTCAGTCTGTCAAACTGAGCCTGAGAAACCTGGGTGTTGTATTTGATAAAGACATGTCTCTTGTTCAACACTGAAGAAAACTGACCAGAAACTGTTTCCTTCAACTGAGAAAAATCTCTAAACTTAGGAAAATGTTGTCGGAACATGATCTGGATCTTACAATCCATGTGTTTGTTTCTTCTCGTCTGGACTATTATAACAGTTTGTTTTCATGTCTAAACCAGAAGGATCTTCTCGCCTGCAGTTCATACAAAACTCAGCGAGAATTCTGAGCCGCTCTAGTAGAAGAACTCACATTTCTCCTTCAAACTCTTCAATGGCTTCCAGTTTCTTTCAGGATCATTTTAAAATTCTGGTTCTTACTTTCAGATCTATTCATGGTCAGACCTTCCATCAGTGATCTGATCCAGACTTACACCCCAGCTCGGGCTCTGAGGTCTGTGGATCAGAATCTACTGATGGTTCCACGCACACGGTTCAGGACCAGAGGAGAGAAATCCTTCCAGACTGTTGCTCCTAATATTTGGAACGATCTTCTCTCTCTTTGCGCTTGATGATCTACTGACTCCTTTAAGAAACATCTTAAGATGTTTCTATTTGTTCAGGCTTTTCCTTGATTTTCTGGAACTCCTGTTGTGTTATCAGTATTATCTTGATCTTTAAAATACATATTTTATTGAATATTGTTTTGATTGTTTAAGCGCTTTGTGACCCTGGTCTGGAAAAGTTCTATATAAATAAAATGACTTACTTACTTACAGCTGGAGGAGGAGTGAAGCCATTATTATGTCATAATGGACTCTCGTAACCTCTAGTTCGTCCAGATTTCAGAGCAACTTTTTAAGGAATAAGTGTAAAACAAGCTCATGATGAGAAGTTCCTGCTTTTTGAAGAACATTCACTAGATGACACCAGAGTTGATACTAGTTGATGTTTAATGACACCAGAGTTGATACTAGTTGATGTTTAATGACACCAGAGTTGATACTAGTTGATGTCTAATGACACCAGAGTTGATACTAGTTGATGTTTAATGACACCAGAGTTGATACTAGTTGATGTTTAATGACACCAGAGTTGATACTAGTTGATGTTTAATGACACCAGAGTTGATACTAGTTGATGTTTAATGACACCAGAGTCGATACTAGTTGATGTTTAATGACACCAGAGTTGATAACTAGTTGATGTTTAATGACACCATAGTTGATACTAGTTGATGTCTAATGACACCAGAGTTGATACTAGTTGATGTTTAATGACACCAGAGTTGATACTAGTTGATGTTTAATGACACCAGAGTTGATACTAGTTGATGTTTAATGACACCAGAGTTGATACTAGTTGATGTTTAATGACACCAGAGTTGATACTAGTTGATGTTTAATGACACCAGAGTCGATACTAGTTGATGTTTAATGACACCAGAGTCGATACTAGTTGATGTTTAATGACACCAGAGTTGATACTAGTTGATGTTTAATGACACCAGAGTCGATACTAGTTGATGTTTAATGACACCAGAGTCGATACTAGTTGATGTTTAATGACACCAGAGTTGATACTAGTTGATGTTTAATGACACCAGAGTTGATACTAGTTGATGTTTAATGACACCAGAGTAGATACTAGTTGATGTTTAATGACACCAGAGTAGATACTAGTTGATGTTTAATGACACCAGAGTTGATACTAGTTGATGTTTAATGACACCAGAGTCGATACTAGTTGATGTTTAATGACACCAGAGTTGATACTAGTTGATGTTTAATGACACCAGAGTTGATACTAGTTGATGTTTAATGACACCAGAGTAGATACTAGTTGATGTTTAATGACACCAGAGTTGATACTAGTTGATGTTTAATGACACCAGAGTAGATACTAGTTGATGTTTAATGACACCAGAGTTGATACTAGTTGATGTTTAATGACACCAGAGTAGATACTAGTTGATGTTTAATGACACCAGAGTTGATACTAGTTGATGTTTAATGACACCAGAGTTGATACTAGTTGATGTTTAATGACACCAGAGTTGATACTAGTTGATGTTTAATGACACCAGAGTCGATACTAGTTGATGTTTAATGACACCAGAGTTGATAACTAGTTGATGTTTAATGACACCATAGTTGATACTAGTTGATGTCTAATGACACCAGAGTTGATACTAGTTGATGTTTAATGACACCAGAGTTGATACTAGTTGATGTTTAATGACACCAGAGTTGATACTAGTTGATGTTTAATGACACCAGAGTAGATACTAGTTGATGTTTAATGACACCAGAGTAGATACTAGTTGATGTTTAATGACACCAGAGTCGATACTAGTTGATGTTTAATGACACCAGAGTTGATACTAGTTGATGTTTAATGACACCAGAGTCGATACTAGTTGATGTTTAATGACACCAGAGTTGATACTAGTTGATGTTTAATGACACCAGAGTTGATACTAGTTGATGTTTAATGACACCAGAGTTGATACTAGTTGATGTTTAATGACACCAGAGTCGATACTAGTTGATGTTTAATGACACCAGAGTAGATACTAGTTGATGTTTAATGACACCAGAGTCGATACTAGTTGATGTTTAATGACACCAGAGTTGATACTAGTTGATGTTTAATGACACCAGAGTCGATACTAGTTGATGTTTAATGACACCAGAGTTGATACTAGTTGATGTTTAATGACACCAGAGTTGATACTAGTTGATGTTTAATGACACCAGAGTAGATACTAGTTGATGTTTAATGACACCAGAGTTGATACTAGTTGATGTTTAATGACACCAGAGTTGATACTAGTTGATGTTTAATGACACCAGAGTTGATACTAGTTGATGTTTAATGAGACCAGAGTTGATACTAGTTGATGTTTAATGACACCAGAGTTGATACTAGTTGATGTTTAATGACACCAGAGTTGATACTAGTTGATGTTTAATGACACCAGAGTCGATACCAGTTGATGTTTAATATTTTCTTTTCATTCTTTGAGGCTCAATTTATCTGAATTATCTCAGAGTTTGTCCTTTTTTCACTGAACAAATTTCTTTACTTCAACATCAGTTCTACTCTTATTGTTGACGTCCGAGGAACAGAGATGATCCTTATTTTAATCAATCTTATCTTTTATAATATCACCTCATCAAAACGAACAATAATCTACTTTTATTTTAAGCCAATCATTCAGTAGTCCACACTTGGCGGGCAGGATTTGGCCCACGGGCCACATGTGTCTTAAGTATCTCATGATTAAATGAATGAACATTAAATTCAAGGTCGTTGAAGTCGATTTAAAGCTGCATTCATGTTGTTCTCAAACCATATTCGCTGTAAACACCAACAATTAATCAAAGTCTAACGAATGAGACGAAGCGTCATCAGAACCTGCTCATGTCTCTTGATGTCAGCGACACCAGATTCTTCACATGCGTCAATCATCTCGTTGTGTTACGAGACACGAGATACGTTTCAGGCGAACACAAACTCTGTGGCGTGTTTGAATGTCATCAGAATATCAAGTCCATCAGGTTTTATCAAGAGGTCGAGACGATTCTCTGGAGCAGCTGCCTGGTTTCTCCTCAGACTCCTTCAACATTTAAATCGACATCTCTGTGTCGTTGGTGACAAACACACGATGATCTACACAACAGACGCACACAAACTGGAAGATGAAATGTTTGTTTCATCTCAAAAAATTCTAAATCAATTAAAACATGGTCTTGACGACACGTTTTGATCTTCAGACTCAAGAAAGTCTACGAAGGAACTTCTTCTGAGACGAGAACGAAGGTTTTGAAGGTTTGTGTCGTTCTTGTGTCGTTGACTCGTGTGGCCTCTCACTGCTGCTGCCGCTCACACGTCATCTCATTTCAAACCTGACTTTGTGAAAAATCATCAGAGCTTTAAAAATGTCTTGTGATGTCAGTGGCTCTTGAGCAAGGGTTCGATTCCTGCTCAGAGAGTAAAGTTCACTCTGAGCATCACAACATTGAGTTCTGCTGATTTTCTTTTTGCTGTTTCTTACAACGTCTTTTACTTCACGAAAAGCCTCAAAATAAAGCAGCTATTTGTCACATAAGTTTTGGTCTCGTTGATGCATCGTTCAACCTTGTCTGGACCTTCTCTCTCTCTCTCTCTTTGAACTGGCAAAACATCACATCTTCAGCCTGTAACTCAACACACCGCGTCTATTTTTGAAAGACATTTCCAGCCAAGACATTTTCCCGACGCGTTGTGGCGTCATCGGCGTATCGAATGATTCCGAGGACGCACCTGAGCGAGACAATCCGGGTCGCGGCGGACGCTCGCCGTGTGTCGACGTCGGCTCGGACACGACGACACGTCGACGCCGGACTTTAGCTTTAAGTCCTCGTGAATGTCGGGAACGTTTGGCTCTTATTTTCAGGATGGACCCATATCAGGGTCTGATGACACCGAATATAAAACACAACACCCTGAAGAGTCAGCAGCACATTCTCGGCCTCGGCCCGCTTTGAGAAGTCGGACCGTAATAAACACTCGGACTCGTTGGAAACATAAATCATTCCTCATTAAAAAGACACTTTCATGCAAAACTCACCGGCTCAGTTGGAGGTCGACTGGAGACACGAACTATAAATATCGGCGGAGAGAAGAAGGGCTGATCCTGCTCGCCACTTTACAAATCCCTCAATGTCTCGACACCTACGATGGCGGGATCCGGGGAAGTGCAGACCCTCACGGGGGGCTGGGGCTGTGGGTGGCAGCAGTGTTGGGGTGAGGATGAGGGGGAGGAGGGTGATTTTTGAGGCACTTGAGCAGGGATCAGGAGTGGAGGCGTCTCTGTTGGCCGACCCAAAGTGCTGACGGGTCGTATCAAGGGAACAGAATCATTCTCACAGATGGTTCTGATGTCTATATTTAGAGTCCCCGGAAGAGGAATCGGTCGGACCGTAACCTCACAGGAGTTCAGGGTGTGTTGCAGAGACGTGAGAGCGTTGACACTCCTGGTGTCGCTTTACAGCTGTTGTTTCAGAGTTTGTGATAAAAGTTACACACGTTTGCTGATGAAACTATAACGATTGCAACTTAAACGGACACACACATTTTGTTGTTTTAGCATAATGCTTTGCCGCCCAGCCAACCAATCACAGATGTAGAATTTAAATACAGTATTGTATCGACCTATCAGACGGCACTTCATAGATCAGTGTGTAGAAAGGCATCATGGGAGTTTTGTTGGGACCATAAGTGAGGTGTGTGTTGTAGTTATTGTCTCCCACTGAGCTGTGTGTGTTGATCTGTTTGTAATAGTGAGAGCATTAACAAGTTGTTTTGATGTTCCTGACAGTAGTAGTGTGTAGTAGTACAGTAGTACAGTAGTACATTAGAATATGAAGTACTGTGTGAAGATAACAGTCCACGTTACAATCAGACGTCAGTTTAAGTGATCATTTCCTCATGAAGTTCATTTTAACTTTATGACTATTAACTTGGACAAGAATTTTGAACTTGATGTGGTTTATTTATACCAAGTTCAAGAGGTCAACGAGCTGTAAATCACTTACGTGCTCATGTCAGGAAACACATGTGTGGTTCATCTCAGACAAAAACAATCAAACATAGACGAGATATTAGTGAAGATCACGTTCTTAAAAAGAGAAATGAACAATATTCTTATAAATAAATAATATTCTTATAAATAAATAATGTTCTTATAAATAAATAATATTCTTATAAATAAATAATGTTCTTATAAATAAATAATATTCTTATAAATAAATAATATTCTTATAAATAAATAATATTCCTATTAATAAATAATATACTTATAAATAAATAATGTTCAAATAAAAAAATAATATTCTTATAAATAAATAATATTCTTATAAATAAATAATGTTCAAATAAATAAATAATATTCTTATAAATAAATAATGTTCTTATAAATAAATAATGTTCTTAAAAATAAAAAATACTCTTATAAATAAATAATGTTCTTATAAATAAATAATATTCTTATAAATAAATAATGTTCTTATAAATAAATAATATTCTTATAAATAAATAATATTCTCATAAATAAACAATATTCTTATAAATAAATAATATTCTTATAAATTAACATTATTTTTATACATAAATAATATTCTTATAAATAAGTAATGTTCAAATAAATAAATAATATTCTTATAAATAAATAATGTTCTCATAAATAAATAATATTCTTATAAATAAATAATATTCTTATAAATAAATAATATTCCTATAAATAAATAATATACTTATAAATAAATAATGTTCAAATAAAAAAATAATATTCTTATAAATAAATAATATTCTTATAAATAAATAATATTCTTATAAATAAATAATGTTCAAATAAATAAATAATATTCTTATAAATAAATAATATTCTTATAAATAAATAATGTTCTTATATATAAATAATATTATTATAAATAAATAATATTCTTATAAATAAATGATGTTCAAATAAATAAATAATATTCTTATAAATAAATAATATTCTTATAAATAAATAATGTTCAAATAAATAAATAATATTCTTATAAATAAATAATATTCTTATAAATAAATAATGTTCAAATAAATAAATAATATTCTTATAAATAAATAATATTCTTATAAATAAATAATGTTCTTATAAATAAATAACGTTCTTATAAAAAACCTACATTAAAAAGAATAATTGACCTTGAAATAAGAAACTCTGCAGACGACGATGGTTTCGTCTGATGATCTAATTTAGCTCAAGTTAAATCAGAACCTTGACTATAGTTGACTTGGCAATGAATCTGCTTTCATTATAAATACTCTTTTTGCTTGTTAATATATTTAGACTCCGGCGCTGGAACATCAGTGCTGCTGCATCATGACAAGATGGTTCGAATCCTGTTTGATGCAAACTTATGCCTTTTCTTAGAAGAGTTAGTATTTTATCCATGTCTGTGTTTTTTAAATAGTGTTGCTATTTCTGTCGATACATATAAAACCTACTTTATTTATGACTATAGCGCCACTCAGTGGTTATTGTCTGGAGTTACTACCAACCTTGGCCCACATTTTCATTTGGTGTCTCCTCAGGATCAGCATGAAGTTCATCTGTCCTAGAAGTTCAACCTCAGCCGGACTGTTTGTTCTGGATTCAACGAGTTCTGCAGCAGAACCAGCAGAGACAACAATCCTTCTCTTACGTTTGTGTTCATGATCCGCGGAAAGTTTGAAAACATTTACAGGTTTGAAAGTTTACGAAAAAAATCAGATATAATATATAAATATATTATGTTGTTCTTAAGTTATTACTTTATAAACTTCTCTCCCGTCTGAAGTCTCGCAGAACGATACGTGAACCGAGCCCGTTGTGATGTCATAATGATCCTCCAGCTCTAATCCACCCACGTATTATTGTTGCGCCACCTCGTTGCTAACAGTTAGCTGCTAACAGTTAGCTGCTCACAAACGCGTTTTCTTGGTTGCAAAAAGAGGAAAAATGAGACGCAGTAAGTGAAGCGCAACGAAGTAATGTCGGCAAAGTTTGGTGTAGCATTCATTTATACTGACAACAACGATATTTACGAAGCTGTTAAACACAAAACCTTCATGTTCAGCGTGAAACAAAATCCTCTTTATTTAAACCTAGTGAGAGTTCCTTCTGCTCGTTGTTATTGTTGTAATGTTCAAGCAGCAAACTTTATTTTTAATATTATTTTTTTATACCACCGTGCGCTGTAGGAAACGAGTTTCACGGCTGAGATAGAAATGTCCTACATTATATATGCCCCTGAATGCACCTCGTGTCTCATCATACATCCAGCTTGAAAAGAAATACTTTTCATTCAGACATTCAACCATTACCTTCAACTTTGTACACTTCTCTCCGGCGATGACAGCTATGAACGTCCAGATCTTCGAGGACAATACTTGACGAGAACGTGCTCGAAACCTACTTAACCCTAACCCTAACCCTAACCCTAACCCTAACCCTAACCCTAACCCTAACCCTAACCCTAACCCTAACCCTAACCTACTACCGATTATTTATAGGAATTCAACGACTAATCCTGGCTGGTCTGCATCACAATGAGAATGTTGGACGAACTCAAGGGTACCTCGGGACTCGAGGGTACAACAGGTACTGGATCTTTTCTCAAGTAAAAGAAAGGCCAAGGAACTGTCAAGGCCGTGAAGGAAGAACCAACTTGAGGTAACGTCGTGCAATAAAGAAACAAGCGATTCTATGCGATGTGAGGTCAAACGACAGGAGACTACATGTCCCATGAGCACTTGCTAAACGTGGCAAAAGTTGCCATGTCCTGGTTTGTAGCAGTTGATGAATGTTCTGTGTCCAGAACTTTTTCATGTTCCATCAAGAACTTTTACAGTGAAAATAAAAATCATACAAAACACCTGAAGTCACGGTTTATGAGTCATTCAACTCATTTTATTTTAGTTAAAATAAGTTATTTTAGTACAAAAATATTAAAGTATCCAAAAATACCCAGAGCTGAATCAAAATGATTGTTTTAATGATGTTTAAAATGTTTGTTGTTGTTGTTTATAGTTCCTGATACTGATGAGCTGATTATTTTTAATGACAACAATGTGATTTTATTTTGTATGGTGAAAAAAAACACATTTCAGACGAAAAAAGCTTTGAAGTCTAGTTTTATTGCTCTAAATGTTCATTATAAATACAACCACTGATGTTTTATCACAAACACTTTTCACACATCTACAGTCAGGCCATGCATGGAAATGCTTCGTTTTACTTCATTCACTCTAAAACTTTGAATAGTAACTTTCAAGAAATAAAATACTCTTCAATATATTATCTGAAATTATACACAATAAGAAAATATCTTTCTGACTTTCTCTGATGATCAAAACACCAGTTCCAAATAACTTTTCATGAAGTTTAACCATCATGTGCGACTAATTCTTTCTTTTTGATAAAATGTGGAGAAAACTAAGCTCCTCCCCTTTTGCTTTCTTTTCTCTGCCGTCCCTCATCTTGCTCCGTTTACTGTTTTCTTTCTTCTACAATCCTGGCATTTCAACCAAACAAATCACATCGTGACCATTCATCGTCAAATGTTAGTTCATCCTCGTCCAAAACCCTCTGACTGACCTTAGATTATTGTCATGGCAACCATTTCTGCTTTGATGCAAATCTTTAATAACTCACGATACACACACTTTCACGAGTGTCGTTTGTTTAATACAAATGAAAGTCAAACATATGTTGCAAAGATCGAGCTGAAGCTGAGAGGCTGAAACAAAACGTCCAAACAAAAGAGTGCACGTTACATGTAATAACACCTGGACGCGACCCTCAGATGGTCACGTGATGGTTGGAAGAGTCTCAGGAGAAACCAGGCAGCTGCTCCAGGCCAGTCGGGAATCGTCTCAACCTCTTGATAAAACCACATGACGTGCGCTGAAATATCAAGATTATGTGAAATACACCAAATCAGACCAAATAAAAAAGTGTGGACCAGGAACCTGTGAATGTCATTACTAGACTAGTGTGTATTCACCCACATTATTGAGGCCATATACAGATTAAATATATATATATATATATATATATATACTTGGGATTCAAACTGGGGGTTGTCAAAATACTTTTATTTTACTTACTTTGAATTCTGAAAATATTGTTTTCGAATTAAAATGCACTTGTTTCAGTGCGAAGTGTGGCTGTGAGATGATTCCGACACTTTACAAGGCGCCCGGTCTCCAGACTCCAGGCTGAACACCAGCCTTGGTGGCAACAAAACGTGGTTTTGGCGCCTGAACAGAATGGGTCCTGAGAGGAGGCAGCGACGAGAGGAAGCTGAGCTCAGGGGCACTCTGGAACTGCTTGGCTGACTGGAGCCCGCTGTTGTATGGAGTATACGGTGTTGGACCAGCAGGCATCAGAGGATTGTGTACGGAGGGACTTGAGAATTTTGGGAGACACGGGAGCCCACTGTTTGGGCCTGAAAAAGCTGGGGCGCTGACTGGTGCTGTTGCCGACGTGGATGATAACCTTGGGGTGAAAAGATCAGCAGGTGGGGAATTGCTTCCGGAGAAGTTAATGCGTTCGCCGAGGGTGGTAGCTGAACGTGGTGCGATAACCTTCGGAGCCAGAGTAGGTGCTGACATTGGAGTAGGTGTTGAGAATCGTTTGATCTCATAGGTGCGAGCTGTTTTAACTGGCACCTGCTTAGGTGTAGTCAAAGAGCTGCCAACCATTCTTGAATACTCTCCATGGTGGTGCCCCTGGGCTTGATAGTTAGCCGTTGGTGACAAACCAGCTGCGCTTCCTCCGAAGTTAAACATGGCTGAATTGAGCTGGTAAGGTTGCCTTCTCATGAAATCTATAGCTTTGATTCCCTCACGTTGGGGTCCTCCCCTGCCACTGCTGTCTGGCCGGCCCGTATTTCTTTGAGGTCCCGTTGGTATGGAAGGAGCCAGTAATGGATTATAGCCAATTGGTGGTGGAGCTCGAACATTCGGAGAGTATTTCCATTGTGACGGATAAGAAGAACTGGATGAAGTATCAAGTTGGCCAGAACTGTATGATGTCACCTCCTGCTGGTAGGGTGTCTCAGGTGGGGTGTCTACAACAAACATGCCCATGCGGTTCTGTCTGCGAGCAAAAAGCTGAGCACCCTTCCCACCTGCTTGGATCATTTGTGGAGCCTCATGGATAACTCTTGGCTTAGGTGCCACAGGTGGAGGGAACCTGCCTGCACCGACCTCGCCGTAGCTTTCATCTTCTGCACCATCATACATGCCTTCATGGGGAGGTTGGCTCGACTTGTAGCGACTAAATCTTTCATCAAGGTTTTGGACCATGCACAACAAGTCAGGATTCGGAGAGTTTTTCTTAACTTCAGGTATAACGAACATAGGCTTCGGTTTTCCACCTCGTTTTCGAGCCTCAAGTAAAATTCCAGTACGTCCTGTAGACCCAGGAACAGGAGTCGGGGCAACTTCCTCTTGCTGGTTAACTACTGTAACTGGAGCTACTGCTGACAATGAATGCTGAGGTGGAGGTAGCTGAGCAACTGACATCTGAACTTGAGGAGGAACAGGGGAAATAAATTGTGCTGAGCCGGGCAACTGTGGCACTGGTTGAACAGGAGATCTAACCATTGGTTGCTGCGCAACTAGGGGCGCTGAAGGTAAAGAAAACTGAGGAACAGTTGCAAACTGAGCCTGATGTGCTGTTGTTGCCTGATGTGTTGTACGGACAGTATCTACTGACGAAGAGATAGCCGGAGCATGGAAAGTGACTTGAGCCTCAGGTGGTCGAGCAAACGAAGCTGGAGGCAGAGAAGGAGGCACGTTCATTGGCACATATGGTTGCTGGTAAAACATATTTGCAGGTTGTTCTTGAGAGGTGTGGAACGCCGGTTGCACAACAGCGGCTGACGCTGGTCGCTGTGCTGTCCTTGTGACGGGTGGCCTGAACGTTACAGGCGCGGTGGAGGCTCGGATGCTAATGAAGCCGGGCGTGAAGGGAC
Organism: Callionymus lyra; assembly: GCF_982586985.1. NCBI lineage: Eukaryota > Metazoa > Chordata > Actinopteri > Syngnathiformes > Callionymidae > Callionymus > Callionymus lyra. Next base: position 2,575,896 of record NC_141828.1, read on the forward strand.
GAGCCGTTCTGTTGAGAACATTGCTAGCAGGGAGCTCTGGCACTGGTGTCTCTGAAGGTGAGCTATGTGCCTTAATAACTGTTACAGGAGCAGTGGATATTTTAGGTGCAACTGGTGGTGGTACTGCCATATTGCCAACAGAACTAGGAGTTTGAGATGGCTCTGTGGCTGCCGGCATGTGCTGCGGCATCACATCCGAGTGAAACGCTGGATTGTGCTCGAGCACAAACTGTGGAGATGTCAGGGGTTGTGTTTCCTCCGCCTTCTTAGCATGTTCAGCTGCCCTCTTTCTTTGCTGCTCAAATAGTTTGGCACCTTTTCCCGCAGTGTCACTTAACCCTGGACTTGGTGCGTCCTCTGCCCCATCGCCGCGACCCCCCATGCCTGCAGTCGCCCTTTTCTCTAACATATCGATATATTCGCTGTCCCATGTCGGGTCGGGGGCGGACGAGAAGCCATCTTCATCAAACTCTGACTCGCTTCCTGGAAACACTCCGTCCTCCTCCTGTGAATCCAAGCATCTGTCCTCGTCAACGCTGCCGAAGCTCGTCAGAGTGTATTTCTTGGAGCGTTGACGCCTCTTCTTGAACATCAGCACTCCCTTTGAGTGAGGGTTCGGTGCATCTGTTAGCAGAGATGCTATTGTTCGGCACTTGCTTCTCGCCTCCTTTACATGTTTATCCTGTGGTGTGTCTCCTCGATTCAGTTCTGTGGGATGTAGAAAAGAACAATTATTGGTACTTTATTATCGTTCAAGATGGTCACGAGCTTCTCTGTATTAATAGAATCAAGTCATTTCTTGTGGATTCTTGGAAAATTGCCTAAAAGTGTTAAAGGATGAAATCTGTGCACAGTTTAAGATCTCAAAAACTTGGCACCGGTCAGGAAACAAGAGCCTTGTTGTGATATATTTAATTTCAGCAAGATCACATTTACTATTTGATGCTCCTCATTATATTTCCACCTGTTCACCAACATCTATTTTGGAACCTTTGGGTCTTAAGGTTTTTTCAAGATTCTAAAAATACATTTTCTATATTTCTCATAAATTCTACAACAGTTCAGACTTCAGTGCTACTTCATATGCAAGACTTACTGGCTTGTTTCGCTTTCTCCATGTAGGTTGTCGTGAGCTCTTCATCGATGGGTTTACTAAGAGGGCCAACCATGGGTACCATCTGACTGCGGGAGCTCAGCATCAGGGCCTCTTTGGCCCTTTCAGGCGACACCAGGGGCACATTAGATGGTTCCAGGAATCCACTGTCTTCTTCTTGAACCACGTCACGCGGGCCCTGGTCGTCTGCCGAGGAGATGATGGAGGAAGTCTCTGTGGACGTCTGAGAGGACCACATTCCAGGACCATGTGGCTGATAAATGACCTCCCTTCTGGCCACGCCCGGTAGCCCAACACCCCCGTTCGCAGCCCCTTTATCTAACAGAGTGTGGTAGACACGTGCATCGGGAGCGCTGTCGTAACCACTCATCTCCGAGGTCTCTCCGCCCTCAGGCGAGGTACGTCCTGACGGTTTCCCGGGGTTGGAGTTGCTCGGACTGCGTCGTTTCTGTCGCCGCTGTCTTTCGTAGCCCGCCACGTCTGCATCGCTG
>NC_141828.1:2582500-2592500 GCF_982586985.1 Callionymus lyra
AAATACACTATAACTCACAAACACACATTAAAACACACTATAACTCACAAACACACAGTAAAATACACTATAACTCACACAAACACACATTAAAACACACTATAACTCACAAACACACATTAAAACACACTATAACTCACACAAACACACAGTAAAATACACTATAACTCACAAACACACATTAAAACACACTATAACTCACAAACACACATTAAAACACACTATAACTCACAAAAACACACATTTAAATACACTATAACTCACAAAAACACACAGTAAAATACACTATAACTCACACAAACTGTTGTGTTATCAGTTTTATCTTGCCCTTTTAAGTATATAGTTTATTGAATATTATTTTGATTGTTTAAGCGCTTTGTGACCCTGGTCTGGAAAAGACTATAAATATAAATTACTTACTTACTAACACACAGTAAATACACAGAGAAATCCTTCCAGACTGTTGCTCCTAAGCTTTGGAACCATCTCTGTGTTTGATGATCTACTGACTCCTTCAAGAAACATCTCTGTGTTTGATGATCTACTGACTCCTTCAAGAAACATCTGTGTTTGATGATCTACTGACTCCTTCAAGAAACATCTGTGTTTGATGATCTACTGACTCCTTCAAGAAACATCTGTGTTTGATGATCTACTGACTCCTTCAAGAAACATCTGTGTTTGATGATCTACTGACTCCTTCAAGAAACATGTGTGTTTGATGATCTACTGACTCCTTCAAGAAACATCTGTGTTTGATGATCTACTGACTCCTTCAAGAAACATCTGTGTTTGATGATCTACTGACTCCTTCAAGAAACATGTGTGTTTGATGATCTACTGACTCCTTCAAGAAACATCTGTGTTTGATGATCTACTGACTCCTTTAAGAAACATCTGTGTTTGATGATCTACTGACTCCTTCAAGAAACATCTGTGTTTGATGATCTACTGACTCCTTCAAGAAACATCTGTGTTTGATGATCTACTGACTCCTTTAAGAAACATCTGTGTTTGATGATCTACTGACTCCTTCAAGAAACATCTGTGTTTGATGATCTACTGACTCCTTCAAGAAACATCTCTGTGTTTGATGATCTACTGACTCCTTCAAGAAACATGTGTGTTTGATGATCTACTGACTCCTTCAAGAAACATCTGTGTTTGATGATCTACTGACTCCTTCAAGAAACATCTGTGTTTGATGATCTACTGACTCCTTCAAGAAACATCTGTGTTTGATGATCTACTGACTCCTTCAAGAAACATCTGTGTTTGATGATCTACTGACTCCTTTAAGAAACATCTGTGTTTGATGATCTACTGACTCCTTCAAGAAACATCTGTGTTTGATGATCTACTGACTCCTTCAAGAAACATCTCAAGAAACTTTGATTTTAGCTTTTCCTTGATTCTCTGAGACTCTTGTGTTTGTCTCTGTGTTTTCTTGACCTTTAAAGTATATATTTTATTGAATATTGTTTTGATTGTTTAAGCGCTTTGTGACCCTGGTCTGGAAAAGTGCTATACAAATACAAATACCTTACTTACATTAAAATACACTATAACTCACAGGAAAACACATTAAAACACACTATAACTCACACAAACACACATTAAAATATACTATAACTCACACAAACACACATTCAAATACACTATAACTCACACAAGCACACATTAAAATACACTATAGCTCACACAAAAACACATTAAAATACACTATAACTCACAGGAAAACACATTAAAACACACTATAACTCACACAAACACACATTAAACTACACTATAACTCACACAAACACACATTAAAATACACTATAACTCGCACAAACACACATTCAAATACACTATAACTCACAAACACACTATAACTCACAGAAACACACATTCAAATACAATATAACTCACAAAAACACACATTCAAACACACTATAACTCACAAACACACACTGACCCACAGATTGTTGAACCTCGAACTGCTTCACCTGTTGGTCGAGAAGAGACCGACAGCGACTGGTCGTCTCGGGGGTGAAGACACTTTTAGAGCGAGCAGCTGTCGGACGCCATAAAACTAACTTTGCTGTGTTTGGATCATTAAGACGTGTTTAATGCTCTGCTGCAGATGAAGGTTCATGGTTCAGATGAGACTCAGTTTGTCAGGATTCTTGTTGAGAGTCTTGTGAGCAACATCTTCACACTGACCTGCTGACGACTAGTTCACCTCAAGAGGTCAATACATTTGTGAAGAGAAACTCATGACATAATATAAATCTTGTATCGTATCGTAGCGTATTGTATCGTATTGTATCGTTGTGTATTGTATCGTACTGTATCGTATTGTATCGTACTGTATCATATTGTATTGTTGTGTATCGTATTGTATCGTTGTGTTTCGTATCGTATTGTATCGTATCGTATTGTTGTTTATCGTATTGTATCGTTGTGTATTGTATTTTATTGTTGTGAATCGTATCATGATGTATTGTATTGTTTTGTATCATATCGTGATCTATTTTATTGTTGTGTATCGTATTGTATTGTTGTTTATAGTATCGTGATGTAATGTATTGTATGGTATAGTATAGTATTGTTGCATATCGTATCGTATCGTATTTTATTGTTGTGTATCGTATTGTGATGTATTGTATTGTTGTGTATTGTATCGTATCATATTGTTGTGTATCGTAATGTATCGTATTGTATTGTATTGTATTGTATTGTATTGTTGTGTATCTTATCGTATCGTGATGTATTGTATTGTTGTGTATCGTATGGTATCGCATTGTATTGTTTTGTTGTGTATCGTATCATGATGTATTGTATTGTTGTGTATCGTATCGTGATGTATTGTATTGTTGTGTATCGTATCGTGATGTATTGTATTGTTGTGTATCGTATCGTGATGTATTGTATCGTTGTGTATCGTATCGTATTGCATCGTATTGTATCGTTGTGTATCGTATCGTATTGTATCGTATCGTATTGTATCGTATTGTTGTGTATCGTATTGTATCGTATCGTATCGTATGGTGTTGTTGTGCATCGTATTGTATCGTTGTGTATCGTATTTTATTGTTGTGTATCGTATCATGATGTATTGTATTGTTTTGTATCATATCGTGATCTATTTTATTGTTGTGTATCGTATTGTATTGTTGTGTATAGTATCGTATCGTTTTTTATTGTTGTGTATCGTATTGTGATGTATTGTATTATTGTGTATTGTATCGTATCATATTGTTGTGTATCGTATCGTATCGTATCATGTCGTATTGTATTGTATTGTATTGTTGTGTATTGTTGTGTTGTTGTGTATTAGTCTCTGTATGACTGTTTTCTTCATGATCTCTGTTCCTTATCTTATCTTAAACACTTTGACTCACAAAATAAACGTTGTTGTTAAGATAATTGTGTTTGTTTCTCGACATACATTCCTGCAACAAAGATGAAGAGGTTTTTCTGTTTTTCTGCTTCTGTTTAAATCATGAAAAAACATAACCAAAAAGTCAAAGACGTGTGTTTGGTTTGTGTTTAGGAAGGTTTTGTTCAAACAGAAGAGAACAAAGAAGCGAACATAGAATGAAACATGGAAGGTGTCGTGTAAAGTGGCTCCTTGGCAGAGGTATGTCGCGTCTCAGTGTGTTCGAGTCGTTCATGACATTGAAACATGTAAACACAAGAAGAAGTTTTGATGTCGACATGTTTGACAAAATGTGTTTAGTTTTGTAGTGAATCAAGAATCTATTATCGATGAAAACAAATGGTTCTGGTCGTTATAAAAGAAGAGAAAGTTCTAAGAAGAGAAGAACGAACCATGACTTCGGTTCTCTGAGATTAAATCATTAAAGTGAAGGTTATAAGATCAACACTCGGGAGATAAAAGTCTCACTTCTGTGAACTCGTTCTAAATAAATGAATCAAATCTAAACTCACAAAATAAACATAACATAAAACAACATCAACATTATTTACAAACATTTGTAAAAAAGTATATTTCAGTCTGTTTTATCTCAAGACTTTGAAATAAACGAATAATCACTGAAATGTTTAAAAAACATATTTGACATAAATGTTTGAATTGTGTTTGTTTGTGTGTTTTAAATGAAAAACAAAAGTAATTAATTCCTAAAATAACTAACCGTGAGGAATAAGTTAATAATAATTTCAATTCATTGAATATTGTCTGAAGATACTTTTGACGTTGAGTTCAGTTCCATGTCTGCAGTGAAACAAACACCTGCGTCGACCTCATGACCTGCAGCGTGTCTTCAGGCTTTAAAATAGAAGCCATGAGCAGAAACGCTCCGTCGACAACTTTTGACCAGAGAACTCATGAATGAACGTCTGAAGACTTTCAAAACCACTGAACTACTGAATGAAAAAGATTGATTTGTGAAATATTGACAGAGAATCTTCGACTGTTTAAAGAACGACGAGGAGTTTGTCTGTGACGATGTTTAAGTTCCTGAACATCTTCTGAAGAGACCTTCTGTGACGATGTTTCAGTTCCTGAACATCTTCTGAAGAGACCTTCTGTGACGATGTTTCAGTTCCTGAACATCTGCTGAAGAGACCTTCTGTGACGATGTTTCAGTTTCCTGAACATCTTCTGAAGAGACCTTCTGTGACGATGTTTCAGTTCCTGAACATCTTCTGAAGAGACCTTCTGTGACGATGTTTCAGTTCCTGAACATCTGCTGAAGAGACCTTCTGTGAACACGTACCTTGGCGACCTGCAGAGGCTTCTGCTGCTCCACGCCGCCCTGCAGACGGAAGCCCCACGGAGCTCCTCCGGACAGCGTGATCACGGCGTCTTCGGCAACCATCTTGGATGAAGTGGAAGATAATGGTCCTCACGGGGATCCAGGGGCCCTCAAGACATCGGCCCCATGCTCAGCAGCGGTCAGGGGCCCTCACAGAGCCCGGTCCTCCTCATGAAGCCTCACACCTGGACACACACTCGTCTGCACACACACCCTTGACCAGGCCAACCTTCAGAGGAGGAGTGTGTGAGTGAGTGTGTGTGTGTGTGAGTGAGTGAGTGAGTGAGTGTGTGTGTGTGTGTGTGTGTGTGTGTGTGTGTGTGTGTGTGTGTGTGTGTGGTGATGGAAAGGGAAGAGGGTCTGCTTACACTGAAGAATCTCTGCCCCAAATGTGCGAGGGGAGGATCAACACTTGTCCTGTCACTCATTCGATTCCACAGAGTTGCTGATAGTTCCTCCAAAAATAGGGTGTCACCCCCCATCACCCCCCATCGCCCCCATCCCCCCGGACTCCTCCCCCCTCCAGCTCCTCTGTGGCCGGAGAGAGGCAAACGTTCAGGAAATACAACGCTTGTGTTTCATGTGAAGTCATCTTCAACCTTTAGCTGCAGTGGTATCAGTGATGATGTCATAGTCCAACCTAACTAACTGTTATTCTTCACCAGTCTTGACCTCTTGTGTGACCTCAGGGTCAAGGTGACAAGGACACGGATTAAAATAATTTCGTGGCATTGAAGTGAGATCATGAGCACAGATACACACTTTTATATATTTTCAAAATAAATAAAGAGCAAAATCTAGATTTATATTATTGTTAGAAAATTATGAAATAATAATTAATTAATACATTAATATAAAGTGTTTGCAGTTTATAATTTTTTTAAATTATAATTATCACTGCACGTCTACTGTCACTGGACGTCTACTGTAACTGCAAGTCTACTGTCACTGGACGTCTACTGTAACTGCTCGTCTACTGTCACTGTTCGGCGACTGTCACTGGATGTCTACTGTCACTAGTCGTCTACTGTCACTGGTCGTCTACTGTCACTGGACGTCTACTGTCACTAGTCGTCTACTGTCACTGGACGTCTACTGTCACTGCTCGTCTACTGTCACTGTTCGGCGACTGTCACTGGATGTCTACTGTCACTAGTCGTCTACTGTCACTGGTCGTCTACTGTAACTGGTCGTCTACTGTCACTGTTCGGCGACTGTCACTGGATGTCTACTGTCACTAGTCGTCTACTGTCACTGGTCGTCTACTGTCACTGGACGTCTACTGTCACTAGTCGTCTACTGTCACTGGACGTCTACTGTCACTGCACGTCTACTGTCACTGGACGTCTACTGTCACTGCTCGTCTACTGTCACTGTTCGGCGACTGTCACTGGATGTCTACTGTCACTAGTCGTCTACTGTCACTGGACGTCTACTGTAACTGCTCGTCTACTGTCACTGTTCGGCGACTGTCACTGGATGTCTACTGTCACTAGTCGTCTACTGTCACTGGTCGTCTACTGTCACTGGACGTCTACTGTCACTAGTCGTCTACTGTCACTGGACGTCTACTGTCACTGCACGTCTACTGTCACTGGACGTCTACTGTAACTGCAAGTCTACTGTCACTGGACATCTACTGTCACTGCTCGTCTACTGTCACTGGATTTCTACTGTCACTGGACATCTACTGTAACTGCTCGTCTACTGTCACTGTTCGGCGACTGTCACTGGACGTCTACTGTCACTAGTCGTCTACTGTCACTGTTCGTCTACTGTCACTGGACGTCTACTGTCACTGGTCGTCTACTGTCACTGTTCGTCGACTGTCACTAGTCGTCTACTGTCACTGGACGTCTACTGTCACTAGTCGTCTACTGTCACTGCTCGTCTACTGTCACTGTTCGTCTACTGTCACTGGACGTCTACTGTCACTAGTCGTCTACTGTCACTGCTCGTCTACTGTCACTGTTCGTCTACTGTCACTGGTCGTCTACTGTCACTGTTCGTCGACAGTCACTCTTCGTCTACTGTCACTGGACGTCTACTGTCACTGGTCGTCTACTGTCACTGTTCGTCTTCTGTCACTGGACGTCTACTGTCACTGGATGTCTACTGTCACTGCTCGTCTACTGTCACTGGACGTCTACTGTCACTGGATGTCTACTGTCACTGTTCGTCTTCTGTCACTGGACGTCTACTGTCACTGGATGTCTACTGTCACTGGACGTCTACTGTCACTAGTCGTCTACTGTCACTGGTCGTCGACTGTCACTGTTCGTCTACTGTCACTGGACGTCTACTGTCACTGCTCGTCTACTGTCACTGGACGTCTACTGTCACTGGTCGTCTACTGTCACTGTTCGTCGACTGTCACTGGACGTCTACTGTCACTAGTCGTCTACTGTCACTGGTCGTCTACTATCACTGGACGTCTACTGTCACTAGTCGTCTACTGTCACTGCTTGTCTACTGTCACTGGACATCTACTGTCACTGCTCGTCTACTGTCACTGGATGTCTACTGTCACTGCTCGTCTACTGTCACTGCTCGTCTACTGTCACTGGTTGTCTACTGTCGCTGGTCGTCTACTGTCACTGGACGTCTTCTGTCACTGGACGTCTACTGTCACTGCTTGTCTACTGTCACTTGACGTCTACTGTCGCTGGTCGTCTACTGTCACTGGACGTCTACTGTCACTGCTTGTCTACTGTCACTGGACGTCTACTGTCACTTGACGTCTACTGTCGCTGGTCGTCTACTGTCACCGTTCGTCTACTGTCACTGGTCGTCTACTGTCACTGGACGTCTACTGTAACTGCTCGTCTACTGTCACTGGACATCTACTGTCACTGCTCGTCTACTGTCACTGGACGTCTACTGTAACTGCTCGTCTACTGTCACTGCTCGTCTACTGTCACTGGTAGTCTACTGTCGCTGGTCGTCTACTGTCACTGGACGTCTTCTGTCACTGGACGTCTACTGTCACTGCTTGTCTACTGTCACTTGGCGTCTACTGTCGCTGGTCGTCTACTGTCACTGGACGTCTACTGTCACTGCTTGTCTACTGTCACTGGACGTCTACTGTCACTGGTAGTCTACTGTCGCTGGTCGTCTACTGTCACTGGACATCTACTGTCACTGCTCGTCTACTGTCACTGGACGTCTACTGTCACTGCTTGTCTACTGTCACTGGACGTCTACTGTCACTGGACGTCTACTGTCGCTGGTCGTCTACTGTCACTGGACGTCTACTGTCACTGGACGTCTACTGTCACTTGTCGTCTACTGTCACTGTTCGTCTACTGTCACTTGACGTCTACTGTCACTGGACGTCTACTGTCACTGCTCGTCTACTGTCACTGGTAGTCTACTGTCGCTGGACGTCTACTGTCACTGGACGTCTACTTTCACTGGACGTCTACTGTCACTGGACATCTACTGTCACTTGACCTCTACTGTCGCTGGTCGTCTACTGTCACTGCTCGTCTACTGTCACTGCTCGTCTACTGTCACTGGTAGTCTACTGTCGCTGGTCGTCTACTGTCACTGGACATCTACTGTCACTGCTTGTCTACTGTCACTGGACGTCTACTGTCACTGCTTGTCTACTGTCACTGGACGTCTACTGTCGCTGGTCGTCTACTGTCACTGGACGTCTACTGTCACTTGACGTCTACTGTCGCTGGTCGTCTACTGTCACTGCTCGTCTACCGTCACTGCTCGTCTACTGTCACTGGACGTCTACTGTCACTCTTCGTCTACTGTCACTAGATGTCTACTGTCACTGTTTGTCTACTGTCGCTGGTCGTCTACTGTCACTGGACGTCTACTATCACTGTTTGTCTACTGTCACTGGACGTCTACTGTCGCTGGTCGTCTACTGTCACTGGACGTCTACTGTCACTGGACGTCTACTGTCGATGGACGTCTACTGTCGCTGGACGTCTACTGTCACTGTTCGTCTACTGTCACTGGTAGTCTACTGTCGCTGGTCGTCTACTGTCACTGGACGTCTACTGTCACTGGACGTCTGATGTCACTGCTCGTCTACTGTCACTGGTAGTCTACTGTCGCTGGTCGTCTACTGTCGCTGGACGTCTACTGTCACTGGACGTCTACTGTCGCTGGACGTCTACTGTCACTAGATCTCTACTGTCACTGGACGTCTACTGTCACTGCTCGTCTACTGTCACTGGTAGTCTACTGTCGCTGGTCGTCTACTGTCACTGGACGTCTACTGTGACTGGACGTCTACTGTCGCTGGACGTCTACTGTCACTGCTCGTCTACTGTCACTGCTCGTACTGTCACTGGGCGTCTACTGTCACTGCTCGTCTACTGTCACTGGTAGTCTACTGTCGCTGGTCGTCTACCGTCGCTGGACGTCTACTGTCACTGGACGTCTACTGTCGCTGGACGTCTACTGTCACTGGACGTCTACTGTCACTGGACGTCTACTGTCACTGGTAGTCTACTGTCACTGGTCGTCTACTGTCACTGCTCGTCTACTGTCGCTGGTCGTCTACTGTCACTGGACGTCTACTGTCACTGGACGTCTACTGTCGCTGGACGTCTACTGTCGCTGGACGTCTACTGTCACTGCTCGTCTACTGTCACTGCTCGTCTACTGTCACTGGTAGTCTACTGTCGCTGGTCGTCTACTGTCACTGGACGTCTACTGTCACTGCTCGTCTACTGTCACTAGTAGTCTACTGTCGCTGGTCGTCTACTGTCGCTGGACGTCTACTGTCACTGGACGTCTACTGTCACTGGACGTCTACTGTCACTGCTCGTCTACTGTCACTGGACGTCTACTGTCACTGGACGTCTACTGTCACTGCTCGTCTACTGTCACTGGACGTCTACTGTCACTGGACGTCTACTGTCACTGGACGTCTACTGTCACTGCTCGTCTACTGTCACTGGACGTCTACTGTCACTGCTCGTCTACTGTCACTGGACGTCTACTGTCACTGCTCGTCTACTGTCACTGGACGTCTACTGTCACTGGACGTCTACTGTCACTGCTCGTCTACTGTCACTGGACGTCTACTGTCACTGGACGTCTACTGTCACTGCTCGTCTACTGTCACTGGACGTCTACTGTCACTGGACGTCTACTGTCACTGGACGTCTACTGTCACTGCTCGTCTACTGTCACTGGACGTCTACTGTCACTGCTCGTCTACTGTCACTGGACGTCTACTGTCACTGCTCGTCTACTGTCACTGG
>NC_141828.1:2600000-2630000 GCF_982586985.1 Callionymus lyra
CGTGAATCTTCTCAATTTAAACACGATATATTAATTTATTTAAATATAAACATGAATAATAATACATGATTTCAATATATTTCATCAATATTGTATTTTTTGTGGAATCGTTTAACGTATGTATGGTTTCTAATCGAAAGAGCTTCTAATGGTTCTCGTGTCAAACATCTAGAATAAGACGTTAAAGAACATCTTCTTTCATCCAAACATCACCTTCGAGCAGATATTAAAATATTGCGGCAACACGTTTGGTAACATGTCGGAGGATTCCGCTGATCTGGAGTCAGATTAAAATCCCGGAGGAGGATCTTAAAAATGAGGGAAGAGAAAATCTAACTGAACCAAGATCAGCTGATGGCGAGAGCAGAGAGAAGTTCTCGCGATATTTCCCTGCCTCCTACACTACTACTGCCAAAGATCCTTTCTGAGACAGATGCTCTACTCTGGTTATTAAACTGTTAGAGACTATTGGAAGAGGTACTGAAATAATACTTATTAAATTAAAGAAATACTTCATTCGAGTCTGAAGTACAATCAGAAACTTTTATTGCCAGAGTTGTAAACACAAGAGTGGATTTGTTTGTGTTGTCAGTACAGAATAAACGAATGAAAGAAGAAAAAACCCACAATAATAAATATAGAAACAGAAGAAACAAACTTTCTGATGCTTCGAATACGATCATCACGAGTTTTCTTGTTGTATTTTGGTTCTGTTTTTGGTAAATGTTATGTTGCTTTAAATTTGAATCAAATAAAAAATACTACATTATTCAGTTCAGTCAAAATCTCGTGAATAATTAAAAATAAAACATAACGTTTGAAGATTCGAAAGATATTTTTACACATTAAGTACATTTTAAACTGAATTCTATGATTTACATGAACAGAAGTTGACGATGATATAAACTTGTTTACGACTCAAAATGTATTTTTATTCTTCGGCTAACTTTATAATCTTTAAGGGACTTAAAGTTTATTTGAAATAGAATATTAGGTTCAATAACTTCAAGCTTCACAAGGAAAAAACGTGTTACGTTATGAGTTGATCTTCATCTGTTTGACTGCAAAATAACAAGTTTAGTATTTCAAATACACTTTTTAAAAATAAATAGAAACAAGGAGTTAAGTTTTCTTCTGGAGTTTCACTTGGAACACATAAGGTTTTGACGTAATCTTCATTCAAAATGTATTTTTGCTATTTTTACTAAAACGTTTTTATTTGTGCGTTTTCTTCATTTTCTTGTTGCTGCTGTTTGTTTCTGTTCTCTTGAACTTGTAAAGTTTTTTCATTTGCATTTTTACTGTGTTTTGTTGTGTTGTTTAAATGCTTTTTGACTCTGTCTGAGAAACATCTGTACTAATATAAATGACTTATTTACTAACTTACTATATTATATTAAACCGTATTATAAATTACTATATCATATAATATTGTATTACTGTGATATAATATACTTTTATATTTAATCCATAAGGGGGAAAACTATCTACGTCTGGACTACTTAGTGCTTTTTGTGTTTGTTTATTGGATTATTATTCTTTCTCAGGACACATTTCAAAAACATAAAATAAAACTTTTTTTTAATGGTTTTGCTTGAACTTCATTTTCGTTTGTTCATCCTTCAGAGTGACGCATCTTCCCAGGACACGATCTGTGCTGCTCCAGCTCTCCTGCTCCTCCTCCTCCTCCTCCTCCTCCTCCTCCTCCTGCTCCTCCTCCTCCTCCTCTCCTCGCGGTCGTCTGCAGCTCCAGGTTCCTCTCCTTCAGTCAACATGGCTGCAGTCGCGACCTGCACCAGGTTCACGGACGAGTACCAGCTGTACGAGGAGCTCGGCAAGTAAGAAGCTTCATGTCTTGAGTGACAGCTGTCAGTGTCTTGAGAGACGGACCTGAGAGACGCAGAGCTGCTGCTGCACATGTCAGACCTCACGAGCTCATCGAAGGACGTCATGTGTTCACCTGTGTTTGGAACAAGTTCACCTTCGTGTTTATTACTCGTGTTTGACGTCATCGATACTTGAATCAATCGATGGATTTTTATGAAGATTAGAAAAGAGCGTGTATTGATATCATGATATATAATGATAGTGTAGTAACAAGTATATATGTGTAGTATTGTTGAGTACTTGACTCTGGTGTTGTGATAGTGTAGTAACAAGTATATATGTGTAGTATTGTGCAGTACTTGACTCTGGTGTTGTGATAGTGTAGTAACAAGTATATATGTGTAGTATTGTCCAGTACTTGACTCTGGTGTTGTGATAGTGTAGTAACAAGGATATATGTGTAGTATTGTCCAGTATTTGACTCTGGTGTTGTGATAGTGTAGTAACAAGTATATATGTGTAGTATTGTCCAGTACTTGACTCTGGTGTTGTGATAGTGTAGTAACAAGTATATATGTGTAGTATTGTCCAGTACTTGACTCTGGTGTTGTGATAGTGTAGTAACAAGTATATATGTGTAGTATTGTCCAGTACTTGACTCTGGTGTTGTGCTAGTGTAGTAACAAGTATATATGTGTAGTATTGTCCAGTACTTGACTCTGGTGTTGTGATAGTGTAGTAACAAGTATATATGTGTAGTATTGTCCAGTACTTGACTCTGGTGTTGTGATAGTGTAGTAACAAGTATATATGTGTAGTATTGTCCAGTACTTGACTCTGGTATTGTGATAGTGTAGTAACAAGTATATATGTGTAGTATTGTCCAGTACTTGACTCTGGTGTTGTGATAGTGTAGTAACAAGTATATATGTGTAGTATTGTCCAGTACTTGACTCTGGTGTTGTGATAGTGTAGTAACAAGTATATATGTGTAGTATTGTCCAGTACTTGACTCTGGTGTTGTGATAGTGTAGCAACAAGTATATATGTGTAGTATTGTCCAGTACTTGACTCTGGTGTTGTGATAGTGTAGTAACAAGTATATATGTGTAGTATTGTCCAGTACTTGACTCTGGTGTTGTGCTAGTGTAGTAACAAGTATATATGTGTAGTATTGTCCAGTACTTGACTCTGGTGTTGTGATAGTGTAGTAACAAGTATATATGTGTAGTATTGTCCAGTACTTGACTCTGGTGTTGTGATAGTGTAGTAACAAGTATATATGTGTAGTATTGTCCAGTACTTGACTCTGGTGCTATGATAGTGTAGTAACAAGTATATATGTGTAGTATTGTCCAGTACTTGACTCTGGTGTAGTGATAGTGTAGTAACAAGTATATATGCGTAGTATTGTCCAGTACTTGACTCTTGTGTTGTGATAATGTAGTAACAAGTATATATGTGTAGTATTGTCCAGTACTTGACTCTGGTGTTGTGATAGTGTAGTAACAAGTATATATGTGTAGTATTGTCCAGTACTTGACTCTGGTGCTATGATAGTGTAGTAACAAGTATATATGTGTAGTATTGTCCAGTACTTGACTCTGGTGTTGTGATAGTGTAGTAACAAGTATATATGCGTAGTATTGTCCAGTACTTGACTCTTGTGTTGTGATAGTGTAGTAACAAGTATATATGTGTAGTATTGTCCAGTACTTGACTCTGGTGTTGTGATAGTGTAGTAACAAGTATATATGTGTAGTATTGTTCAGTACTTGACTCTGGTGTTGTGATAGTGTAGTAACAAGTATGTGTATAGTATTGTCCAGTACTTGACTCTGGTGTTGCGATAGTGTAGTAACAAGTATATGTGTAGTATTGGCCAGTACTTGACTCTGGTGTTGTGATAGTGTAGTAACAAGTATATATGTGTAGTATTGTCCAGTACTTGACTCTGGTGTTGTGATAGTGTAGTAAAAAGTATATATATGTAGTATTGTCCAGTACTTGACTCTGGTGTTGTGATAGTGTAGTAACAAGTATGTATGCGTAGTATTGTCCAGTACTTGACTCTGGTGTTGTGATAGTGTAGTAACAAGTATATATGTGTAGTATTGTCCAGTACTTGACTCTGGTGTTGTGATAGTGTAGTAACAAGTATATATGTGTAGTATTGTCCAGTACTTGACTCTGGTGTTGTGATAGTGTAGTAAAAAGTATATATGTGTAGTATTGTCCAGTACTTGACTCTGGTGTTGTGATAGTGTAGTAAAAAGTATATATATGTAGTATTGTCCAGTACTTGACTCTGGTGTTGTGATAGTATAGTAACAAGTATATATATTTAGTATTGTCCAGTACTTGACTCTGGTGTTGTGATAGTATAGTAACAAGTATATATGTGTAGTATTGTTCAGTACTTGACTTTGGTGTTGTGATAGTGTAGTAACAAGTAGATATGTTTAGTATTGTTGAGTACTTGACTCTGGTGTTGTGATAGTGTAGTAACACGTATATATGTGTAGTATTCTTGAGTACTTGACTCTGGTGTTGTGATAGTGTAGTAACAAGTATATATGTGTAGTATTGTTGAGTACTTGACTCTGGTGCTGTGATAGTGTAGTAACAAGTATATATGTGGAGTATTGTGGAGTACTTGACTCTGGTGTTGTGATAGTGTAGTAACAAGTATATATGTGTAGTATTGTCCAGTACTTGACTCTGGTGTTGTGATAGTGTAGTAACAAGTATATATGTGTAGTATTGTCCAGTACTTGACTCTGGTGTTGTGATAGTGTAGTAACAAGTATATATGTGTAGTATTGTCCAGTACTTGAGTCTGGTGTTGTAGTATTTACAGACCACACAAAATATGTCCAAACACAAGCTTTAAAAGCTGCTGGACTCACTGTATCCTCTCGTCCTCAGTCATGATTTAGCTGTGGAGGATATAACGACTGCTGCCATCTAGAGGCCAAGAGTTTTATTGCAACACAAACATGAACAAATGATGTGAATATTTTCATGTTAATTAATTTAAAGTTGTAATTATTTATTTGTATAAAGTATTGAAACATAACATAACTACGATAAAAAAAAACAACATAATTTAAAAGTATACTTGTTACTAAACTATCACAACACCAGAGTAAAGTACTGGACAATACTACACATATATACGTGTTACTACACTATCACAACACCAGAGTCAAGTACTGGATAATACTACACATGTATACTTTTTACTACACTATCACAACACCAGAGTCAAGTACTGCACAATACTACACATGTATACTTGTTACTACACTATCACAACACCAGAGTCAAGTACTGGACAATACTACACATATATTCTTGTTACTACACTATCACAACACCAGAGTCAACTACTGCACAATACTACACATGTATACTTGTTGCTACACTATCACAACACCAGAGTCAAGTACTGGACAATACTACACACATATATTCTTGTTACTACACTATGACAACACCAGAGTCAAGTACTGCACAATACTACACATGTATACTTGTTACTACACTATCACAACACCAGTCAAGTACTGGACAATACTACACATATATACTTGTTACTACACTATCACAACACCAGAGTCAAGTACTGGACAATACTACACATATATACTTGTTACTACACTATCACAACACCAGAGTCAAGTACTGGACAATACTACACATATATACTTGTTACTACACTATCACAACACCAGAGTCAAGTACTGGACAATACTACACATATATACTTGTTACTGCACTATCACAACACCAGAGTAAAGTACTGGACAGTACTACACATATATTCTTGTTACTACACTTTCACAACACCAGAGACAGGTACTGGTCAATACTACAAATATACAGTATATACTTGTTATTACACTATCACAACACCAGAGTCAAGTACTCGACAACACTTCACATATACACTATATATCATGTCTGGGTAAAAAAAACTTGGCACAGAAAGAAAATACACATTTCACGTAGTGATGTGTTGATGAAGCTTCATGAAACAGTGTCATTATCTTCAGAGTCCACTAGATGGTAGTGATGTGTTGATGAAGCTTCATGAAACAGTGTCTTTATCTTCAGAGTCCACTAGATGGTAGTGATGTGTTGATGAAGCTTCATGAAACAGTGTCATTATCTTCAGAGTCCACTAGATGGTAGTGATGTGTTGATGAAGCTTCATGAAACAGTGTCATTATCTTCAGAGTCCACTAGATGGTAGTGATGTGTTGATGAAGCTTCATGAAACAGTGTCATTATCTTCAGAGTCCACTAGATGGTAGTGATGTGTTGATGAAGCTTCATGAAACAGTGTCTTTATCTTCAGAGTCCACTAGATGGTAGTGATGTGTTGATGAAGCTTCATGAAACAGTGTCATTATCTTCAGAGTCCACTAGATGGTAGTGATGTGTTGATGAAGCTTCATGAAACAGTGTCATTATCTTCAGAGTCCACTAGATGGTAGTGATGTGTTGATGAAGCTTCATGAAACAGTGTCATTATCTTCAGAGTCCACTAGATGGTAGTGATGTGTTGATGAAGCTTCATGTAACAGTGTCATTATCTTCAGAGTCCACTAGATGGTAGTGATGTGTTGATGAAGCTTCATGAAACAGTGTCATTATCTTCAGAGTCCACTAGATGGTAGTGATGTGTTGATGAAACTTCATGAAACAGTGTCTTTATCTTCAGAGTCCACTAGATGGTAGTGATGTGTTGATGAAGCTTCATGAAACAGTGTCATTATCTTCAGAGTCCACTAGATGGTAGTGATGTGTTGATGAAGCTTCATGAAACAGTGTCATTATCTTCAGAGTCCACTAGATGGTAGTGATGTGTTGATGAAGCTTCATGAAACAGTGTCATTATCTTCAGAGTCCACTAGATGGTAGTGATGTGTTGATGAAGCTTCATGTAACAGTGTCATTATCTTCAGAGTCCACTAGATGGTAGTGATGTGTTGATGAAGCTTCATGAAACAGTGTCATTATCTTCAGAGTCCACTAGATGGTAGTGATGTGTTGATGAAGCTTCATGAAACAGTGTCATTATCTTCAGAGTCCACTAGATGGTAGTGATGTGTTGATGAAGCTTCATGAAACAGTGTCATTATCTTCAGAGTCCACTAGATGGTAGTGATGTGTTGATGAAGCTTCATGAAACAGTGTCATTATCTTCAGAGTCCACTAGATGGTAGTGATGTGTTGATGAAGCTTCATGAAACAGTGTCATTATCTTCAGAGTCCACTAGATGGTAGTGATGTGTTGATGAAGCTTCATGAAACAGTGTCATTATCTTCAGAGTCCACTAGATGGTAGTGATGTGTTGATGAAGCTTCATGAAACAGTGTCATTATCTTCAGAGTCCACTAGATGGTAGTGATGTGTTGATGAAGCTTCATGAAACAGTGTCATTATCTTCAGAGTCCACTAGATGGTAGTGATGTGTTGATGAAGCTTCATGAAACAGTGTCATTATCTTCAGAGTCCACTAGATGGTAGTGATGTGTTGATGAAGCTTCATGAAACAGTGTCATTATCTTCAGAGTCCACTAGATGGTAGTGATGTGTTGATGAAGCTTCATGAAACAGTGTCATTATCTTCAGAGTCCACTAGATGGTAGTGATGTGTTGATGAAGCTTCATGAAACAGTGTCATTATCTTCAGAGTCCACTAGATGGTAGTGATGTGTTGATGAAGCTTCATGAAACAGTGTCATTATCTTCAGAGTCCACTAGATGGTAGTGATGTGTTGATGAAGCTTCATGAAACAGTGTCATTATCTTCAGAGTCCACTAGATGGTAGTGATGTGTTGATGAAGCTTCATGAAACAGTGTCATTATCTTCAGAGTCCACTAGATGGTAGTGATGTGTTGATGAAGCTTCATGAAACAGTGTCATTATCTTCAGAGTCCACTAGATGGTAGTGATGTGTTGATGAAGCTTCATGAAACAGTGTCATTATCTTACACTAGATGGCGTCTTTGCACTATTTGTTTTGAACAAGTGTTCTAATGAAACATCATTTTTAAAGTGATGGCGCCACCTACTGAACTCTGAACAACATGACACTGTTTGATGAAGCTTCACTGACACGTCTCTAGTCTTTGTACGATCAGAGATTTTCAATTGCAAAGAACTGAAACAAATGTTCAAGAGAGACGTCTAATAAAATATCTCAGATTATAAAATACTACTTACTATGAAACTGTGATCTGGCAAGAAACTAGTACCTCATCAGTTTATTAATATTATAAATAACTACCTTAAGTTAATCGGTAGATGATAGATCAGACCAAAGCTTTAAATAAGTTTGATTGAACATCATTGATATCATTGTGTGTTTGTGTCGATGAGAAGAAAGAGAATCATCTCAAACATCACGTCACTGTTCAATCCAGAAACATCTTCTTCAAGTCTCTGGTTGTTGAAGCTCCTTGAGTGAAAAACAACAAACACTGGTAACAATGTCGTGGATCTTGTAACGTCCTCCTGATGGTCGTCTCTCGCTGCAGGGGCGCCTTCTCCGTCGTCCGGCGCTGCGTCAAGAAGTCCACGGGGCAGGAGTACGCTGCCAAAATCATCAACACCAAAAAGCTCTCGGCCCGAGGTAAGAGCGGAGCAGGTAGAAGTCATGGAAGTGAGAATGTTGGAGCTCAAGGGCGTGTTGCTGCATTTCCTGGAGAGCGTCAAGTCGGTGCTGATACTCTTCTTTAGAAGCTGAAGGTTCAGCAGGTTCTTGAGAATCTGAAGGTTCAACAGGTTCTTGAAAAGTTGTACCTTTTAAACTTGTTAATAGTGTTGTGTAACCATTAAATCCTTACTCACTTAAGTATATATGTGTAGTATTGTAGAGTACTTGACTCTGGTGTTGTGATAGTGTAGTAACAAGTATATATGTGTAGTATTGTTCAGTACTTGACTCTGGTGTTGTGATAGTGTAGTAACAAGTATATATGTGTAGTATTGTCCAGTACTTGACTCTGGTGTTGTGATAGTGTAGTAACAAGTATATATGTGTAGTATTGTCCAGTACTTGACTCTGGTGTTGTGATAGTGTAGTAACAAGTATATATGTGTAGTATTGTCCAGTACTTGACTCTGGTGTTGTGATAGTGTAGTAACAAGTATATATGTGTAGTATTGTCCAGTACTTGACTCTGGTGTTGTGATAGTGTAGTAACAAGTATATATGTGTAGTATTTTCCAGTACTTGACTCTGGTGTTGTGATAGTGTAGTAACAAGGATATATGTGTAGTATTGTCCAGTACTTGACTCTGGTGTTGTGATAGTGTAGTAACAAGTATATATGTGTAGTATTGTCCAGTACTTGACTCTGGTGTTGTGATAGTGTAGTAACAAGTATATATGTGTAGTATTGTCCAGTACTTGACTCTGGTGTTGTAATAGTGTAGTAACAAGTATATATGTGTAGTATTGTCCAGTACTTGACTCTGGTGTTGTGATAGTGTAGTAACAAGTATATATGTGTAGTATTGTCCAGTACTTGACTCTGGTGTTGTGATAGCGTAGTAACAAGTATATATGTGTAGTATTGTTGAGTACTTGACTCTGGTGTTGTGATAGTGTAGTAACAAGTATATATGTGTAGTATTGTTGAGTACTTGACTCTGGTGTTGTGATAGTGTAGTAACAAGTATATATGTGTAGTATTGTCCAGTACTTGACTCTGGTGTTGTGATAGTGTAGTAACAAGTATATATGTGTAGTATTGTCCAGTACTTGACTCTGGTGTTGTGATAGTGTAGTAACAAGTATATATGTGTAGTATTGTCCAGTACTTGACTCTGGTGTTGTGATAATGTAGTAACAAGTATATATGTGTAGTATTGTCCAGTACTTGACTCTGGTGTTATGATAGTGTAGTAACAAGTATATATGTGTAGTATTGTCCAGTACTTGACTCTGGTGTTATGATAGTGTAGTAACAAGTATATATGTGTAGTATTGTCCAGTACTCTCTCTCTCCTCCTCACCCGTGTCTCTCTCTTCTTTCTCTTCTCTGTAAACAAAGGATTGATTTAAAATCTTAAAATACTCTGATGGATCTGCTGCTGCTGCAGTGTTGGCAGTGGACGGCGCTCGTAACCCGGCAACAGCAGGAGTGAACCTCCTCATCCCATAGGCTGTGACACCAGTGTGTGTCTGTCTGAGGCTGCGTCTGGTCACACACACACACACACACACACACACACACACACACACACACACACACACACACACACACACACACACACACACAAATCTCCTTCCTCGCTGTAAGCAAAAACGCTTTCTTTAGTTTGATACTCGTTCCTTTGAGACTTTCAGTGTCTTCATAATATTTGACTTTTTTTTTTCAATATTTCAAGTTTTTTGAATAATTAAATTCATCTTTTATAAACTTCAATAATACTGGTGTATTTGATACTCCTTACGTTTAAATATTCTTACCATCAATGTATTTACTGTATGTTTGATGTTTGAATTTATTTTTTCCACCTTTGTTTGTTTTGGTTTTTTTATTTTGTGAACTAAAACCTAAAACTTCTCTTGATAAATTAGTTTTTTGTGTAATTATTGAACATTTTAATTGAATATTTTTTAAAAAAGGTTGAATTTTTATACGATCAAATAAACAAAACGACAAAAATACATTTAAAATAAATGATTTAAACAAACATATTATAATAACAATAGTTATATTTGTTTTTAATGTCATTTGTTGCTTTAATATAAACGTGAAGATTTAAGTTTAATATAAACGTGAAGATTTAAGTTTAATATAAACGTGAAGATTTAAGTTTAATATAAACGTGAAGATTTAAGTTTAATATAAACGTGAAGATTTAAGTTTAATATAAAACGTAAAGATTTAAGTTTAATATAAACTTGATGATTTAAGTTTAGAAATGTAATGTAAAGAAATGATAAAAGAAAAACTAAAGAAATGGAAATAAAATAAAAAAAAAAGTAAACAAATATATCTATATAAAATATGTGTAAATAGATATATTTAAATAAATATACGTATATAAATGTATGTAAATAAATATATGTATATAAATATTTGTAAATAAATATATTTATATAAAAATACAAAACATAAACCTTTATATAGACATAATTATAAAAATACAAATACACCAACTGCATACATATACTTATAAATATAATATAATGAAAAACAATATAGTATAATACGTATATATGTATAAACTCCGGCACACGCAAACACACACTCAATACACACACAAACACACACTCATTACACTCAATACACACACTCAATATACACACTAAAACACACAAATACACACTCAATAAACACACAAAACTTGAGCTAGATCTGATTACATCAGAAAACTGGTAGCAGCAAATAGGAAAAACCCCAAAGTTTTGTTTGACACGATTAATTCTCTCGTGTCTCCTGCTCCTCAAATCACGCCTGTCTTCTGTGAAGCTGACAGCAATGATTGTTGAGGTTTTTCATTGACAAAATTAAATTGATCAAAGAGAAAATCTCTCCCCCTTTGTTGGGAACCCCTACTGTCTCTGAGCCCCTCTCCTCCTCTTGGTCATCCTTCACTGCTGTATCTTTGGGTGATATTTCAGCACTAGTGAACAAGATGAAACCCTCCTCTTGCTCAGATGACGTCCTTCCTTGTAGGCTTTTTATCAAAGTATTTGATGTAATTGGCCCCTGGGTTACCAATATGGTGAACCTCTCCCTTTCCACAGGGGTTTTTCCAAATGCATTTAAACCTCAGAAACATCTGTGTTTGATGATCTACTGACTCCTTCAAGAAACATCTGTGTTTGATGATCTACTGACTCCTTCAAGAAACATCTGTGTTTGATGATCTACTGACTCCTTCAAGAAACATCTGTGTTTGATGATCTACTGACTCCTTCAAGAAACATCTGTGTTTGATGATCTACTGACTCCTTTAAGAAACATCTGTGTTTGATGATCTACTGACTCCTTCAAGAAACATCTGTGTTTGATGATCTACTGACTCCTTCAAGAAACATCTGTGTTTGATGATCTACTGACTCCTTCAAGAAACATCTGTGTTTGATGATCTACTGACTCCTTTAAGAAACATCTGTGTTTGATGATCTACTGACTCCTTCAAGAAACATCTGTGTTTGATGATCTACTGACTCCTTTAAGAAACATCTGTGTTTGATGATCTACTGACTCCTTCAAGAAACATCTGTGTTTGATGATCTACTGACTCCTTCAAGAAACATCTGTGTTTGATGATCTACTGACTCCTTCAAGAAACATCTGTGTTTGATGATCTACTGACTCCTTCAAGAAACATCTGTGTTTGATGATCTACTGACTCCTTTAAGAAACATCTGTGTTTGATGATCTACTGACTCCTTCAAGAAACATCTGTGTTTGATCATCTACTGACTCCTTCAAGAAACATCTGTGTTTGATGATCTACTGACTCCTTCAAGAAACATGTGTGTTTGATGATCTACTGACTCCTTCAAGAAACATCTGTGTTTGATGATCTACTGACTCCTTCAAGAAACATCTGTGTTTGATGATCTACTGACTCCTTTAAGAAACATCTGTGTTTGATGATCTACTGACTCCTTCAAGAAACATCTGTGTTTGATCATCTACTGACTCCTTCAAGAAACATCTGTGTTTGATGATCTACTGACTCCTTCAAGAAACATGTGTGTTTGATGATCTACTGACTCCTTCAAGAAACATGTGTGTTTGATGATCTACTGACTCCTTCAAGAAACATCTGTGTTTGATGATCTACTGACTCCTTCAAGAAACATCTGTGTTTGATGATCTACTGACTCCTTCAAGAAACATCTGTGTTTGATGATCTACTGACTCCTTCAAGAAACATCTGTGTTTGATGATCTACTGACTCCTTCAAGAAACATCTGTGTTTGATGATCTATTGACTCCTTCAAGAAACATCTGTGTTTGATGATCTACTGACTCCTTCAAGAAACATCTGTGTTTGATGATCTATTGACTCCTTCAAGAAACATCTGTGTTTGATGATCTACTGACTCCTTCAAGAAACATGTGTGTTTGATGATCTACTGACTCCTTCAAGAAACATCTGTGTTTGATGATCTACTGACTCCTTCAAGAAACATGTGTGTTTGATGATCTACTGACTCCTTCAAGAACCATCTGTGTTTGATGATCTACTGACTCCTTCAAGAACCATCTGTGTTTGATGATCTACTGACTCCTTCAAGAAACATCTGTGTTTGATGATCTACTGACTCCTTCAAGAACCATCTGTGTTTGATGATCTACTGACTCCTTCAAGAAACATGTGTGTTTGATGATCTACTGACTCCTTCAAGAAACATCTGTGTTTGATGATCTACTGACTCCTTCAAGAAACATGTGTGTTTGATGATCTACTGACTCCTTCAAGAACCATCTGTGTTTGATGATCTACTGACTCCTTCAAGAACCATCTGTGTTTGATGATCTACTGACTCCTTCAAGAAACATGTGTGTTTGATGATCTACTGACTCCTTCAAGAACCATCTGTGTTTGATGATCTACTGACTCCTTTAAGAAACATCTGTGTTTGATGATCTACTGACTCCTTCAAGAACCATCTGTGTTTGATGATCTACTGACTCCTTCAAGAAACATCTTAAGACGTTTTTATTTGTTCAGGCTTTTCCTTGATTTCCTGGAACTCCTGTGTTGTTCTCAGTATTATCTTGATCTTTAAAGTATGTACTTTTTTGAGTATTGTTTTGTTTGTTAAAGCGCTTTGTGACCCTGGTCTGGAAAAGCACTATATAAATAAATATTACTTACTTACTTACTTACTTACAAACACACACTCAATACACTCACAAATACACACTCAATACAAACACAAACACAAACACACACTCAATACAGTCACAAACACACACTCAATACACTCACAAACACACACTCAATATACACACTAACACATTTAATACACACACAAACACACACTCAATACACACCCAAACACACACTCAATACACACACTAACACACACTCAGTACACACAAACACAAACTCAATACACACACTAACACACACTCTATACACACACAACCACACACTCAATACACACACCATCATACACTCAATACACACACAAACACACACTCAATACACACACGTTTGTCATAGTTATCTCAGTGTTTGTGTTCCTAAATTGTTGTGCGACATGTTTCATGTTTGCAGTAACGACTCAAACCTTTGATGAACTGGATATAACTAGATATAACTAGATATAACTAGATATAAATAGATATAACTAGATATAACTAGATATAAATAGATATAAATAGATATAACTAGATATAAATAGATATAACTAGATATAATTAGATATAACTAGATATAACTAGATATAACTAGATATAAATAGATATAACTAGATATAACTAGATATAAATAGATATAAATAGATATAACTAGATATAACTAGATATAACTAGATATAAATAGATATAACTAGATATAACTAGATATAACTAGATATAAATAGATATAACTAGATATAACTAGATATAAATAGATATAACTAGATATAACTAGATATAACTAGATATAACTAGATATAAATTGATATAACTAGATATAAATAGATATAACTAGATATAAATAGATATAACTAGATATAAATAGATATAACTAGATATAACTAGATATAACTAGATATAAATAGATATAACTAGATATAAATAGATATAACTAGATATAAATAGATATAAATAGATATAACTAGATATAAATAGATATAACTAGATATAAATAGATATAACTAGATATAACTAGATATAACTAGATATAAATAGATATAACTAGATATAAATAGATATAACTAGATATAAATAGATATAAATAGATATAAATAGATATAACTAGATATAAATAAATATAAATAGATATAACTAGATATAACTAGATATAACTAGATATAAATAGATATAAATAGATATAAATAGATATAACTAGATATAACTAGATATAAATAGATACAACTATATATAAATAGATATAAATAGATATAAATAGATATAACTAGATATAACTAGATATAAATAGATATAACTAGATATAAATAGATATAAATAGATATAAATAGATATAACTAGATATAAATAGATACAACTATATATAAATAGATATAAATAGATATAAATAGATATAACTAGATATAACTAGATATAAATAGATATAACTAGATATAAATAGATATAACTAGATATAAATAGATATAACTAGATATAAATAGATATAACTAGATATAAATAGATATAACTAGATATAAATAGATATAAATAGATATAACTAGATATAACTAGATATAAATAGATATAAATAGATATAAATAGATATAACTAGATATAACTAGATATAAATAGATATAAATAGATATAAATAGATATAACTAGATATAACTAGATATAAATAGATATAAATAGATATAACTAGATATACATAGATATAAATAGATATAACTAGATATAAATAGATATAAATAGATATAACTAGATATAAATAGATATAAATAGATATAACTAGATATAAATAGATATAAATAGATATAACTAGATATAACTAGATATAACTAGATATAAATAGATATAAATAGATATAACTAGATATAAATAGATATAACTAGACGTCAGTGACGCTCCAACAGGTAAAACGGCTTCAACAGGTGAAAGAATGGACGTCACAGTCGAACAGGAAGTTTGTGATAATAGTGTGAAGATGTGACGTCACATGATGTTGTCGTTTATATATTATATATATATTTACTCTGAGGTCTCGTGATGTCAGTGAACGAGACGCTTCTTGAATTATTCAACTTGTTGTTCCCTCAGTCGGAGTGAACCAGAACCTGCACCGGCTCTTCACCTCCTCATCCCTTCATCCCTTCATCTCTTCATCTCTTCATCTCTTCATCTCCTCATCCCTTCATCTCCTCATCTCTTCATCCCTTCATCTCTTCATCCCTTCATCCCTTCATCTCTTCATCCCTTCATCCCTTCATCTCTTCATCCCTTCATCCCTTCATCTCTTCATCCCTTCATCCCTTCATCCCTTCATCTCTTCATCTCTTCATCTCTTCATCCCTTCATCTCTTCATCTCTTCATCCCTTCATCCCTTCATCCCTTCATCTCTTCATCTCTTCATCCCTTCATCCCTTCATCCCTTCATCTCTTCATCTCTTCATCCCTTCATCTCTTCATCCCTTCATCTCTTCATCTCCTCATCCCTTCATCCCTTCATCTCTTCATCTCTTCATCTCCTCATCCCTTCATCCCTTCATCTCTTCATCCCTTCATCTCTTCATCCCTTCATCCCTTCATCTCTTCGTCCCTTCATCCCTTCATCCCTTCATCTCTTCATCTCTTCACCTCCTCATCCTTTCATCTCTTCACGTCTTCATCTCCTCATTCCTTCATCTCCTCATCTCCTCATCTCCTCATCTCTTCATCGCTTCATCTCCTCATCTCCTCATCCCTTCATCTCCTCATCTCCTCATCTCTTCATCCCTTCATCTCTTCATCTCCTCATCTCCTCATCTCTTCATCTCCTCATCCCTTCATCTCTTCATCTCTTCATCTCTTCATCCCTTCATCTCTTCATCCCTTCATCCCTTCATCTCTTCGTCCCTTCATCCCTTCATCTCTTCATCTCTTCACCTCCTCATCCTTTCATCTCTTCACGTCTTCATCTCTTCATCCCTTCATCTCTTCATCCCTTCATCCCTTCATCTCTTCGTCCCTTCATCCCTTCATCTCTTCATCTCTTCACCTCCTCATCCTTTCATCTCTTCACGTCTTCATCTCCTCATTCCTTCATCTCCTCATCTCCTCATCTCCTCATCTCTTCATCGCTTCATCTCCTCATCTCCTCATCCCTTCATCTCCTCATCTCCTCATCTCTTCATCCCTTCATCTCTTCATCTCCTCATCTCCTCATCTCTTCATCTCCTCATCTCCTCATCTCTTCATCTCTTCATCTGTGGACCAGAGACACAGACGAACATGTTCCTTTCACAGGCTGTAATTCACTCGCTGGAGGCTGATTGGCAGATAAACGTGGCTCAGCGCGGTGAAAGTTTAATGAGACCAACTGTGAATATTTGATGAGAGAGTGAGAGGCGTACATGGATGGAGAACCATGTAGATCTGGTTCAAGAGAAGTCGTGGATGGATGCTGAGCAGAGATGGTTAATGGGAGGTTAGTGGAGTAAGAGAGACGAGCCGCACATGTAAACGAGTTAAGATGGTCAGGTGTGTTGAGGTCAGTGTTGGTCAGTGTTGGTCAGTGTTGGTCAGTGTTGGTTAGTGTTGGTCAGTGTTGGTCAGTGTTGGTTAGTGTTGGTTAGTGTTGGTCAGTGTTGGTTAGTGTTGGTCAGTGTTGGTTAGTGTTGGTCAGTGTTGGTTAGTGTTGGTCAGTGTTGGTCAGTGTTGGTCAGTGTTGGTTAGTGTTGGTCAGTGTTGGTTAGTGTTGGTCAGTGTTGGTCAGTGTTGGTCAGTGTTGGTTAGTGTTGGTTAGTGTTGGTTAGTGTTGGTCAGTGTTGGTCAGTGTTGGTTAGTGTTGGTCAGTGTTGGTCAGTGTTGGTCAGTGTTGGTCAGTGTTGGTTAGTGTTGGTCAGTGTTGGTCAGTGTTGGTCAGTATTGGTTAGTGTTGGTCAGTGTTGGTCAGTGTTGGTTAGTGTTGGTCAGTGTTGGTTAGTGTTGGTCAGTGTTGGTCAGTGTTGGTTAGTGTTGGTCAGTGTTGGTCAGTGTTGGTCAGTGTTGGTTAGTGTTGGTCAGTGTTGGTCAGTGTTGGTCAGTGTTGGTCAGTGTTGGTTAGTGTTGGTCAGTGTTGGTCAGTGTTGGTCAGTATTGGTTAGTGTTGGTCAGTGTTGGTCAGTGTTGGTCAGTGTTGGTTAGTGTTGGTCAGTGTTGGTCAGTGTTGGTTAGTGTTGGTCAGTGTTGGTTAGTGTTGGTCAGTGTTGGTCAGTGTTGGTTAGTGTTGGTCAGTGTTGGTCAGTGTTGGTTAGTGTTGGTCAGTGTTGGTCAGTGTTGGTCAGTATTGGTTAGTGTTGGTCAGTGTTGGTCAGTGTTGGTCAGTGTTGGTTAGTGTTGGTCAGTGTTGGTCAGTGTTGGTTAGTGTTGGTCAGTGTTGGTTAGTGTTGGTCAGTGTTGGTCAGTGTTGGTTAGTGTTGGTCAGTGTTGGTCAGTGTTGGTCAGTGTTGGTTAGTGTTGGTCAGTGTTGGTCAGTGTTGGTCAGTATTGGTTAGTGTTGGTCAGTGTTGGTCAGTGTTGGTCAGTATTGGTCAGTGTTGGTTAGTGTTGGTCAGTGTTGCTAGTATTATTGGTTACATCACTGTTTTCCACAGTTGTTTTTAGTTTATATTTTCATTCTTCCGTAAATAAATCAAGTATGTTTTGATGTGATGCGTATCACATAACAAGGTAACAATAAACAGTGATATATAGTGAAACCAGATGAAGATGTTTCATAGTGAGTGACTGAGAGAGAAAAAGAACGTTGAACTAACAATGAAAGTAAAGAAGAGAGACGACCTCATCAAGAGAACTGCTGAGCTTTAGATCCTGAAGCAACATATTGTTTTCAGGTGTTGTGTAATGTTTCTTAAAAGGTGAGCTTAAAGGTATATTTCAGTTGAGAAGGAAGATGTTTCTTGAGTCACCAAACATCATGTCGACGCCGATGCAACCAGTTTGACTCATAAAATCGCCCGGAGTCGCCCGGAGTCGCCCTCGCAGGTCCTCAGTCTGTTCAACACGTTACTCCGTGGATTCTCAGTCTTGTTAAACGCAGCTGACGATTGCGTCGCCTCTGAAATGACTTGTTGTCGTAAGGTTGGTGCAGCACGTCTGATACCCATGATGCATCAGTTCAATACGCACCTGTGAAGACACAACATAGTATTCATGAGTTCACAGTAGTTCAGAGTAAACTTAGTGTAATTGTTGTACTTTCAGACTTGAAGTACAAACTGTTCGAGTGTTTCTTCTGTCATTGAGAGTCATTAATAAAGAAGACGACAACACAACGAGTGTGTAGCTGAATGGAAAATTTGTGTATCAGTGTCATCAGCTGTTTAAGTTAATGTTTCAAAACTTTAAATGTTTTCATTGACATGAAGTTGTTTTTTAAGCCTTGAATTATTTTCTTCAGTCATTTCTACATTGACAGCTTACATTTGTTTTTCTTGAATAATTGAACAATTACTTTGAAAGGTTTGATTAAAAAAACAACAATTTAATTGAAAAATATATAAAAAATAATATAATACATATTTTCAAAATGTTTTTACAATTTCTGGTTCCAATAATTCATTGTATTTTTTTAAATTCAATAGTTTGTCATTTTATAGTCTTTTAAATTCAACTTTATTTACCAAACTTTCTTCCAATGATGCGACACACAGACGATCACGTGACTGATCCCATCCTGTAGCTCGTGCTCTGTTGGTAATGTCTGGAACCTTTTATAGTGAACTTTTAGACTATGACTATTAAAAATGTTGAATTAAGAATCTTTACTTCTGAATTATTGAACTTAGGGCTGCACGAAATTGGTAATGTGTGAGATATTCGATATTGTTGTCTTGAATTGCGATATCAATATTTATGCGATATTTTTTCCTTCACCTTAAAATGTAGCCACACGCGCAGCCGAGCGCTGGAGAGAGTATTGTAGGAGGTCCCGGGGTTTAGGGAAGGAAAATGATGCTATTTCCCTTTTGTTTATTTCCGCGCTTCGGTGTCGACATGATGGTAGAAAAATATCACTTATATTCGCCGGACTTGCATCGGTTTTTCCGCCAAACTGAGCGACATCAGAGAGGAGCCTCCGGCGCGTCGTAATATAACCAAATCAATTATAAATCCACCTCCTTGTACACACACACATAACACTTTATAAATGACGCTAACAACTTAGCTCGTTAGCATACGGTGAAGACGGACAGGTTTGTTTGGAAGTTCACGATCTTATAAGAAAACAACTGAGACGAGATGAAAAGTTCTTACAATATGTTGCTTTAACAAAGGAGGTTGAAAGAGACGAGTGACTGGATCACTAGTGTTGGACTAGATCATAAGTTAGTATTACTTCACTGGATCACTAGTGTTTGACTAGATCATAAGTTAGTATTACTTCACTGGATCACTAGTGTTTGACTAGATCATAAGTTAGTATAACTTCACTGGATCACTAGTGTTTGACTAGATCATAAGTTAGTATTACTTCACTGGATCACTAGTGTTTGACTAGATCATAAGTTAGTATTACTTCACTGGATCACTAGTGTTTGACTAGATCATAAGTTAGTATTACTTCACTGGATCACTAGTGTTTGACTAGATCATAAGTTAGTATTACTTCACTGGATCACTAGTGTTTGACTAGATCATAAGTAAGTATTACTTCACTGGATCACTAGTGTTTGACTAGATCATAAGTTAGTATTACTTCACTGGATCACTAGTGTTTGACTAGATCATAAGTTAGTATTACTTCACTGGATCACTAGTGTTTGACTAGATCATAAGTTAGTATTACTTCACTGGATCATTAGTGTTTGACTAGATCATAAGTTAGTATAACTTCACTGGATCACTAGTGTTTGACTAGATCATAAGTTAGTATTACTTCACTGGATCACTAGTGTTTGACTAGATCATAAGTTAGTATTACTTCACTGGATCACTAGTGTTTGACTAGATCATAAGTTAGTATTACTTCACTGGATCACTAGTGTTTGACTAGATCATAAGTTAGTATAACTTCACTGGATCACTAGTGTTTGACTAGATCATAAGTTAGTATTACTTCACTGGATCACTAGTGTTTGACTAGATCATAAGTTAGTATAACTTCACTGGATCACTAGTGTTTGACTAGATCATAAGTTAGTATTACTTCACTGGATCACTAGTGTTTGACTAGATCATAAGTTAGTATTACTTCTCTGGATCACTAGTGTTTGACTAGATCATAAGTTAGTATTACTTCACTGGATCACTAGTGTTTGACTAGATCATAAGTTAGTATTACTTCACTGGATCACTAGTGTTTGACTAGATCATAAGTTAGTATTACTTCACTGGATCACTAGTGTTTGACTAGATCATAAGTTAGTATAACTTCACTGGATCACTAGTGTTTGACTAGATCATAAGTTAGTATTACTTCACTGGATCACTAGTGTTTGACTAGATCATAAGTTAGTATAACTTCACTGGATCACTAGTGTTTGACTAGATCATAAGTTAGTATTACTTCTCTGGATCACTAGTGTTTGACTAGATCATAAGTTAGTATTACTTCACTGGATCACTAGTGTTTGACTAGATCATAAGTTAGTATTACTTCACTGGATCACTAGTGTTTGACTAGATCATAAGTTAGTATTACTTCACTGGATCACTAGTGTTTGACTAGATCATAAGTTAGTATTACTTCACTGGATCACTAGTGTTTGACTAGATCATAAGTTAGTATAACTTCACTGGATCACTAGTGTTTGACTAGATCATAAGTTAGTATTACTTCACTGGATCACTAGTGTTTGACTAGATCATAAGTTAGTATTACTTCACTGGATCACTAGTGTTTGACTCGATCATAAGTTAGTATTACTTCACTGGATCACTAGTGTTTGACTAGATCATAAGTTAGTATTACTTCACTGGATCACTAGTGTTTGACTAGATCATAAGTTAGTATTACTTCAGTGGATCACTAGTGTTTGACTAGATCAGAAGTTAGTATTACTTCTGTGGATATACTGAGCTAATTCAGCGCACCGACAAGACGCGTCACCATAGCGACGAAGCCTAACAAGCTTCACAGACAGACGTTAATAATAATGCGCTAATATCGCAGCTGTAATTGAAAACATAATATCAAACTCCTTAAAAAACATACATTTATTCAACAAATTCAACCGTAATGAGTCCGTTTGTCTTCGTGACTATTCTTGGATATTAGAACAAGTGATGTTTGAAATAAATAAGATAAATAGATTGATCGGCTTCTATAGTTTGTGATGTGTGGTTGAAACGGAGGTTTAAAGATGGTTTCGGATGGACGTCGATCTCTGGATGTGTTGGACTGTGACTGAAGACGCTCCCGTCAGAAGGATGTCCTGCCAGCCAGTGAAGAGTCTCCATGGACTCGTGTGAGAAGATGCTGAGTCACATGTTCACGTCTGTGACCCGAGGGTCGACGACATCACAGCGACAGTACATTAGTGAAGCTACAGAAACATGTTTGTTATTGTTGTTAGTATGTCATCAGAATGTTACATTCAATTCACTTTTCAAATGTTTAAACTCTTGATGAAGTCGTAACTACTTTCATTTGTTTTCAAACCAAAATATGTCCAAACATCAGCTTTAAAAGCTGCTGGACTCACTGTATCCTCTCGTCCTCAGTCGTCATTCTTCCTTCAGCTGTGGAGGACGTAACGACTGCTGCCTTGACTTTATCAACTTTGTTAACGTCATTTAAACGACTTCATCCGTGGCTTTAGTAAAAATAAAAACAATCATCAACAATGTGATAAAAACAATCAAAAATATATATAATTCTTCGAGATCCTTTCATTATCTTTAATTCTGTCGAGATCCGTTTTCAATATTTTCCAGCACCAGCTCAGGATGGTGTCTCGTTGATGTTATGAAAGTATCATAATTCCATGAGGGTCAAGGTCAAGGTCAGGGCGATGAACGTTCCAGTGATGAATCTTGTTAGTCAGACTCTCCTCAGGGAACAGGTTCAAAACCAGATGTTGGAGGTTCTTGTTGCAGAGGTCACTGAGGTCACTGAGGTCACTGAGGTCACTGAGGTCACCGAGGTCACTGAGGTCACTGAGGTCACTGAGGTCACCGAGGTCACCGAGTGTGAGTGTGGACAGTTTGTTCCTGTGAGTCCAAAATGAGTCTTTGCTTTACTTGTTGTGTCACTTCATGTTGTGGATCAAGTCTTGATCTCTGCGGCTCAGACCTCCGCGAGCACACACACACACACACACACACACACACACACACACACACACACACACACACACACACTCTTGCGCACACATTTTTTAATGCATGAATAACGACTGCGACGACCTGTGTTCGAAATGTAGCCATTAGCTTTTGGTTGTTATTGTTTTGAAATGATTTTCTAATAATACAAAAAACACACTTTCTCTCCAGATCTTCCACACGTGTCAAACACAACAGTGTCATCACTGCCTGACACGTTGTGTGTCTGGTGACGCAGCAGGTCACTGTCACTCAGGCCTGGAGCTGGAGGAGGATTGACTTCTTTTTTTAGTCGTCTCTGCTCTGAGCCACGACGACCCCAAGTGTGCGACGCTCTTTTGTGCATCAGTGTGTGTCAGTGTGTGTCAGTGTGTGTCAGTGTGTGTCAGTGTGTGTCAGTGTGTGTCAGTGTGCGTCAGTGTGCGTCAGTGTGCGTCAGTGTGCGTCAGTGTGCGTCAGTGTGCGTCAGTGTGCGTCAGTGTGTGTCAGTGTGTGTCAGTGTGCATCAGTGTGCGTCAGTGTGTGTCAGTGTGTGTCAGTGTGTGTCTGTGTGCATCAGTGTGCGTCAGTGTGTGTCAGTGTGTGTCAGTGTGTGTCAGTGTGTGTCAGTGTGCATCAGTGTGCGTCAGTGTGCGTCAGTGTGTGTCAGTGTGCGTCAGTGTGCGTCAGTGTGCGTCAGTGTGCGTCAGTGTGCGTCAGTGTGTGTCAGTGTGTGTCTGTGTGCATCAGTGTGTGTCAGTGTGTGTCAGTGTGTGTCAGTGTGTGTCTGTGTGCATCAGTGTGCGTCAGTGTGTGTCAGTGTGTGTCAGTGTGCGTCAGTGTGCGTCAGTGTGCGTCAGTGTGCGTCAGTGTGCGTCAGTGTGTGTCAGTGTGTGTCAGTGTGTGTCAGTGTGTGTCAGTGTGCATCAGTGTGCATCAGTGTGTGTCAGTGTGTGTCAGTGTGCGTCAGTGTGTGTCAGTGTGTGTCAGTGTGTGTCTGTGTGCATCAGTGTGCGTCAGTGTGTGTCAGTGTGTGTCAGTGTGTGTCAGTGTGTGTCAGTGTGTGTCTGTGTGCATCAGTGTGCATCAGTGTGTGTCAGTGTGTGTCAGTGTGCGTCAGTGTGTGTCAGTGTGTGTCAGTGTGTGTCTGTGTGCATCAGTGTGCGTCAGTGTGCATCAGTGTGTGTCAGTGTGTGTTTGTGTGCATCAGTGTGTGTCAGTGTGTGTCAGTGTGTGTCAGTGTGTGTCAGTGTGCATCAGTGTGTGTCAGTGTGCGTCAGTGTGTGTCTGTGTGCATCAGTGTGCATCAGTGTGTGTCAGTGTGTGTCAGTGTGTGTCAGTGTGTTTCAGTGTGTGTCAGTGTGCGTCAGTGTGCGTCAGTGTGTGTCAGTGTGTGTCTGTGTGCATCAGTGTGTGTCAGTGTGCATCAGTGTGTGTCAGTGTGTGTCAGTGTGCGTCAGTGTGCGTCAGTGTGCGTCAGTGTGCGTCAGTGTGTATCAGTGTGTTTCAGTGTGTGTCAGTGTGTGTCTGTGTGCATCAGTGTGTGTCAGTGTGTGTCAGTGTGTGTCAGTGTGTGTCAGTGTGCATCAGTGTGTGTCAGTGTGCGTCAGTGTGTGTTTGTGTGCATCAGTGTGTGTCAGTGTGCGTCAGTGTGTGTCAGTGTGTGTCAGTGTGTGTCAGTGTGTTTCAGTGTGTGTTTGTGTGCATCAGTGTGTGTCAGTGTGCGTCAGTGTGTGTTTGTGTGCATCAGTGTGTGTCAGTGTGTGTCAGTGTGTGTCAGTGTGGGTCAGTGTGTTTCAGTGTGTGTCAGTGTGTGTCAGTGTGTGTCTGTGTGTGTCAGTGTGCGTCAGTGTGTGTCAGTGTGTGTCAGTGTGTTTCAGTGTGTGTCAGTGTGCGTCAGTGTGTGTCAGTGTGTGTCAGTGTGTTTCAGTGTGTGTCTGTGTGTGTCTGTGTGTGTCAGTGTGCATCAGTGTATGTCAGTGTGTGTCAGTGTGTGTCAGTGTGTGTCAGTGTGTTTCAGTGTGTGTCAGTGTGTGTGTGTGTTAGTGTGTGTCAGTGTGTGTCAGTGTGTGTCAGTGTGTTTCAGTGTGTGTCAGTGTCAGCGTCATGTGACAATGTTGTCGTTTTCCTCAGGTCAGAAGTGATGATTAATGATTATGTGAAATAATATCATTGCGATTAATTTCCTCAATATTGCGATTAAATATGCGATTATTTTTTCAATGTTTGATGCATTTTATCTTTAAAACAATCAATTATTAACTTTACAGTAAAATTTATTTGTGATTGTTAAGATCAAGTTATGAATGGATTTTAAGATAAAGGTAAAGTTTAATTAAATTAGATAAACAGAAGGTTTATTCACTTTAATTTAACTCACTAGTGTGTTGTGTTCATACAGAGGTGTGTAGAGTTGTGTTGTTCATGTTGTTGTGTCATAAACTGCTCTTTAACTCGTTGATCACAGAAGTGTCGACGTCTCTTCTTCTGCCATTATGTCGCAAATGCGACTAATGGGACTTGTTGTATAAACAAAGCGGGGCATGATTACAGCTGGCTGGAGGAGTGAAGGCATTATTACGTCATAATGGACTCTCGTAACCTCTCGTTCGCCCAGATTACAGACGGGGTAGAACTGTACTTTATAGCACAATATACTCATTTTGAAAAACACAATCACGAAGATCCTTCCAGAAGAAGTACTTTGATTACATCTGAAGATACTGTTTCTTCATAGACGATGTAGAAACTGTATTGTCAGCGAAGCTTTAATAAATACTTCAGATCTGAGCGAGTACTTAAGGACATGTTTTACTGCGTCAGGTCTTCAAACACTTGAAACATTAGAAGCTCGTGATGATTCGTCATTGATTGACAGAGACTCTCCCTCCATTAAGACCATGTGACCCGAGCCATCCCTCCATCATCAGCTCAGAGAAGAGTGAACT
The DNA here is from genome assembly GCF_982586985.1 of Callionymus lyra. Lineage (NCBI taxonomy): Eukaryota > Metazoa > Chordata > Actinopteri > Syngnathiformes > Callionymidae > Callionymus > Callionymus lyra. Next base: position 2,625,872 of record NC_141828.1, read on the forward strand.
ATGAACATGATGACGAGCCGTCACTCACTTTGATTGACATGAGTGCTGCTCTGTTGAAGATATGAAACCACATGGACATGAGAGGAAATGTGTTTTACTGCGAGTGTTGATAAATGTTTTTTGGTTTAGAGAAAAGTTTCATTAAAGTCGTTCACTTTTGTTTAACAGAAAACAAACTATCAGTAAAATAAGAATCAAGTCCATATTATTGATTCTTATTGATTAATTACTTTTACCTCTTGGAATGTTAACACATCAATGTATGTAAAAGAATATTAGAGAAAGCACAGTAGTACAGAGTAGGAGCGTGTTGTGATAGTGTAGTAACAAGTATATATGTGTAGTATTGTCCAGTACTTGACTCTGGTGTTGTGATAGTGTAGTAACAAGTATATATGTGTAGTATTGTCCAGTACTTGACTCTGGTGTTGTGATAGTGTAGTAACAAGTATATATGTGTAGTATTGTCCAGTACTTGACTCTGGTGTTGTGATAGTGCAGTAACAAGTATATATGTGTAGTATTGTCCAGTACTTGACTCTGGTGTTGTGATAGTGTAGTAACAAGTATATATGTGTAGTATTGTCCAGTACTTGACTCTGGTGTTGTGATAGTGTAGTAACAAGTATATATGTGTAGTATTGTCCAGTACTTGACTCTGGTGTTGTGATAGTGTAGTAACAAGTATATATGTGTAATATTGTCCAGTACTTGACTCTGGTGTTGTGATAGTGTAGTAACAAGTATATATGTGTAGTATTGTCCAGTACTTGACTCTGGTGTTGTGATAGTGTAGTAACAAGTATATATGTGTAATATTGTCCAGTACTTGACTCTGGTATTGTAGTATTTACAGACCACATGACTCTTGATGAAGTCGTAACTACTTTCATTTGTTTTCAAACCAAAATATGTCCAAACATCAGCTTTAGAAGCTGCTGGACTCACTGTATCCTCTCGTCCTCAGTCATCATTCTTCATTTTGCTCTGGAGGATATAAAGACTGCTGCCATCTAGAGGCCAGAAGTTTAATAGCAAGACAAACATGAACAAACGCTTTGAATATATTCATGTTAATTGTCAATGTAAATAATTGATAAAGTTAATTATCAACATATTTAATGGTTTAATTGTATATTTGCTCCTTCAGTCTAGTGATGTCAGCGACAACATTATTGATTTTACTACTTTAACTAATTCTCTCTTTTCTTTTTCTGTCATTACAAACGTAATATTGTGAAAATAGCTGGTGGTGTTTGAACCGAAGCATCATCGTATTTGATTATATATTTTTATTATTATTTTCTTCACATTTGTTTTGTTCACTTTTCTGAATCAACTGTCGATGTTTTCTTCCTCTGAGGTTCTTGTCGTTTCAACTGGTGTCGTTGCCATGAATCCTTCAATCAAACAATAATAAAACAGACTATTTTTGAAGCTTCTAAGAATAAACACCAGACGCCGTTTATATCTGGAGAACGAAGGTTGAGGAACGTCGGCTCGTGTTTGATTGACACGTTGCTCGTGAGTCAGAAGTCCAGGATGTGAGTCGAGGGACGAGCAGAGAATCACAGACAACACTGACTCATGGGGTCAGAGGTCGGGAATCAGTCCAGGCTTGTGTTCTAATCCTTCCTGTGACGCTTCCAGGAATTCTCTGGTTGTGTAGCAACACACACACCAGCGACTACACACCTCTGTTCAACCTCAACACCATGAAACGTAAACACATGTTTGTCACTAAGACTCAAGAAAGTATTTGATAAAATGTACGTTTGATGGTTTTTTTCGAAGGAAATCATTGAAAACCATCAAAACAAAAATGTTTTTCCTTCACGTCACTCGTCTAGTTTCCAAACACAAGTGAGTTTGTTCTCAGGAAGGAGACGTTTCTTCTTCTGGGCTCAACATTCCTTCATGTTCTCGCTGATGAACGACTAACAATACAAAACTCAAAGCGTTCAAAAGGTAACTAACAGTAACTAAAGGATCAAAGGAACATAAATTCAATCCTATAACAAAAACAAATCTTTTATTTGTCGTTTGATCGTCAGAAATGCTCATAACTGTCAATCAATCGTAATTAAAATAAAGTTCCTTAAAGAAAAGTAAAGAAGCAAAAGATGGTGAAGATTAAAGTGATCGACTCACAGTAAGAAGGTCACAGGTTCACTTCCAGGTCAGGAGGGAGTCGACTCATGACCTTCCTGTGTGTAGTTAGTATGTTCTCTCCTTGTTGAGTGGGTTACGCACTAATACACTAGTACACTACTACACTAATACACTACTACAATACTACAATACTAAACTACTACACAAATACACTAATACACTAATACACTAATACACTAGTACACTAATACACTAATACACTACTACAATACTACAATACTAAACTACTACACAAATACACTAATACACTAATACACTAATACACTAGTACACTAATACACTACTACACTAATACACTAGTACACTAGTACACTACTACACTACTACACAAATACACTAATACACTAGTACACTAGTACACTAATACACTAATACACTAGTACACTAGTACACTAATACACTACTACAATACTACACTACTAAACTACTACACAAATACACTAATACACTAATACACTAGTACACTACTACACTACTACACAAATACACTAATACACTAGTACACTAGTACACTAGTACACTACTACACAAATACACTAATACACTAATACTGTAATACACTAAGACACTAATACACTCATCTCACCATACAATATATTTGGACAAAACTTTCTAAATGTTCGTGTCTGTAGTGTCATAGTAGGAAGTTCCCGTATCCTCTCGTCCTCAGTCAACGGTGGCACCTTACGCAAATTATTATTTAAAAAAGGGGAAAAATGAAGAAAATCAATACAATGTGGTTGAATATCGATACAGTATTAATAATAATAATGTATATTTATAAAGTGCCTTTCTAGACCAGGGTCACAAGCGCTTTGACAGCCACTCACACACACTGATGGGAGTAGACATCACTTTACCCTGATGCTCCTGATGGTAAAGTCTTGCTCAGGGACACAACGACACAAGCTTGTCTGGAGCTGGGATTGAACCTGCAACCTCTTGGACTGCAGGCACCCACTGTCTGAGCTATGACGCCCCCATCTGAGCTATGACGCCCCATATTAGATCAATATATAGCAATGTATACATTTTTTTAGTAACTCGAATTAAAGTACGATCATGAAGTAAATCTGCTCAGATACTGCAGTTTCATGTATTCGGTGTGAAATGTTTCGAGTTCATGACCTTTTCAAACGTGTTGGTTGTGACTCGTGATGGTTGACATCTGCACATCTGTCCATCTGCACATCTGTCCATCTGCACATCTGTCCATCTGCACATCTGTCCAGGAGGTCAGAGGTTCAGGGTCGACTCTGGTGTTTGTCCTTCAGTCGTCTGCTGTGAAGCTGCTGACGTGATCAGAACCATCAGCATTGATTACACAACATTGATCACCAGACTCCACTGACGTGTTCAGTTGAACAAGCTTCGAAACATCAACAAACATTAACACAAACTTCTGATACTAGACTCTTAACACAGACTCACACCTACAACACAAATAAAGCTCTTTAAAAAACATATTTGTAAAATATAAACTAACTCTTTGTTTCAAAATAAAAACATCTTTCTCTTCACAAACTTAATTTACCAAAACCATGGAAATCTGACGCAAAATCAAATGATTCAACAAAATAAGCCTCAAGTTTGTTCCTGAGTTTGATGACATTTTCGTGCTAAAACGAACAAAACACGGAGTCCGTTCCGTCGCTCCAACGCGACGTCAGTCCGTCCCGGGTCTTATGCTTCGCTTCGTGGAGAAAGATGAACAAGCAAGAGTGAGTCACGGGTCGTTTATTCGCTGCTTCAAGTCAAACAAAATACAAGGTTTACGATCGATCGGACACACTTTCTCTCGGCGACTGTACAGATCAATAGTCCCGGAGAAAAGGTCCCGATCTGTAGAAACATCGCTATATTTAAGGCAAGTTTCCCACCCAGGGGTCGTCCCTTTCCGGCCAAATGGTTCTTTCAAGTTCCCTGTGCCAACGATCCCCCGTAGAGAGACATCCTG